>NC_041380.1:397058384-397168014 GCF_002162155.2 Triticum dicoccoides
ACTCCGGCAAGAGCACCCTCGCCCTCGTAAGCAACCCACGCGCCCCCTCCCCCCCGATTCCTCCGCATCCGCACGGATCAGATCTGGCTGACTGATTGACTGACCGACGATCGGCTTCCTCGCGATGGATGTTGCTTTGCAGGTGGCCAGGGTCTCCGTGGTCGGCATCGGCATCGTCTACGGCTCCATCAAGCTCGGCATCCTCAAGGTATGGTAACGCGCCCCCAATCCCCCAACCCCCCTTCCTTCCTTCGTACCGCCGCGCGATCGATGCAATTTGGTAGCGTCAGATGTGGGTCGGTGCGCCCCGTGGTTGCTAGGGTTAGGAGGGTTTGGTCCTAGGGCTGGACTGATAGGATAGGATTGGATTGGATTGGGCTGTGCTTTGTGTGCCGACCGCGAATCGCTCTGTGTAGTTGATTTGCTGGTCGAGCGCCTTGATTATTCATTCTTCTGGTTTGGCCTGCCTCACGCTTAGCCTTGGTTGTGTTCTCTGTTGAGCCAGAGATTTACCAAGGGCTTGGGTTCAGAGCCACGATTGAGAAATCATGACTTCCTAGCACTTGATTCTTATGCCGGTGGTTCGGTACCTAACACCACTCCTTAGCTATCAATTAATGTTCCACTAGCTAGGTGTTTTTTTGGACCAACTGCTTATCTCTCCATTGTCCTGTAACTACATTTGCATGATGATTCGATGGTTTGTTTCTGGGTGATAGGGTTACGTAGCATCATGCGCTAGTTCTCAAGACTTGTTAGCATTTTCTGTTAGTTTCAATATTAATAATATGTAGCAGCATCATGGAATCATGGACTAGTTCTGGAGACTTGTCTCTTCATGCTCCTCTGCCTCTGGTTACACCTGCTTGCTGTCGTGTGAATTGTTCTCTTGTTATATGACAGTTGGAGTCCGAGGCCTAGTTGAACACTGCACTGCTTAATTTGTAGTTCTCATAACTCATGGTTCTCGTTTTTAATTTTTTACATGCTCTCATTTTTTGTGTGGGTAATGTTTTATATGCTCTTTATCTCTTCCCTTGACAGACATTCGATGAGGCAGTGGGCGATATAGCTTTCTAGCTCCTTAGGGGGGTTGTTCCTCTTTACAGGTGTGTTAAACAGGGTTTTATGTGGTCATATAGAGTTTATTAGGTAGTGAAAGTACCTTGTGATTTTTCTAATTTTGGACATATATCAAGTCTCACCAAGACATCTTCATTACAACACACAGGAGTGAAAATATATCAAGTGTAATGTGATACAGATGCTGTCAAAATGAGAAAATTGTTAAAAAACACTCAGCTTATCCAGGACATCTTCATTACATTCTAGATAGGATAGAAGCCTACTTTGTTTAGAAATAGAGTCAGAATTTGAAAAGGAAAACCCTTAAGCCAAACATACAACCTAGCTTTGCATTAGTTGTTTTGTGCTTCAAGTGTCCCGGTCAAGGACAAACTGAGTGGTTGCAAAATAATATTATGTGGTCAATGTGGATTTACTATTTTCTGGTGATAGTTGTGAACTGGTAAATAAGTTAACATGCGTAAGTGAGACTTGGCATTTTAAAGCTTAGGGTCTTCAACTTCAACCATGAATTGGGATGATAATGTTATTTTGCCTTCTTAACAGAATGGTGTCATAATCAGAACAAAGCAGCTGCAAATGCATACCTTTTTTTTACAACTGCATCTACACCTTATGATCCATTTAGAGTTATCATAAATATATTTCCAATGTTTTTTTCATTTCACTATAGAGTCTTTGCTTTTGGACTCAATGGACATTCATCAGTCATAAGAGATAAATAATAGTAAGTCAAGGGCACCAAAATTTGATCATGCCTCTTTTGAGATGTATGTCTATTGATTCAAAATTGATCATACTATTGATGATTTTTTGTTGGGTGACCTATTATATCTGGAATGGAAGCTCACATAAGTTGAGCTAATTTTTTTCCATATTAAAGAAGAGGACAATATGGTGTGTGGCTGGGTTTTGTCTCCGACCATTGTGCCGTGATGAATTTGCAGGTACCCCGAGAGGCCCTTGAGTTTGCCGGAATGTCGATTAACTTCTGTTCCGGCAAATTCGGGTACTCCATATGTCCTATTTTCAGCAAAGGTCATGCTGAAATATTCCGTGAATTTTAGCATGACTTTGATAAAAATAGGACATATGGGGTACTTGCGACTAATGCATGGGCCGGGGTATCTTAGTACTTAGTTAAGTAGGATCAACTGCCTCGCCATTCTTGCTGCATTAAACCATAGGTGGCAATAGAGCCAAGTGATTAGGCCCAACTTAGAATTCTCCTTAGCATCGATAAACCCTAGATGATAAACCCAACATAGGTGGCAATAGAGCCAAGTGATTAGTGCCAAGTGACTAGGCCCAACCTAGGGTGCCTCGGCATCGATAAACCCTAAATGATGAAAACTTAACTTGGCTTCTATAGGGTGCCTCAGTGTCGATGAGAACCTAAATGATGTACGCTTAGGCTTTTAGGGTGCCTCGGTGTCGACAAACCCTAAATGATAAAAGCTTAGCTTTTAGGATGCCTCGGTGTCGACAAACCCTAAATGATGAAACCATGATCTTGTTCCTTGACAATAACCAACTTTTTGACCAAACTTTTTTCCTATTTAGAGCGAAACATGGCCCACAATGATGAGGTCGGCGGTTCGGGCGGCAAGCAATTCTGGGAGCTGTCCCAGGAGTTGGAGGAAGAACCTCACCGCTATGAGGATGCTGCGGAAGACACCGATCCTGACTACACGACCCCTAGTGGCATCGGGGATGACACCACTGATGATGGCGCCGCGGATGACACCATTGATGATGGCGGCGCATGCACAGATGGCAGCCAACCGAAGAGGCAATGGAAGGACCGGCGCCCGAACGTGCTCGGCACCGTCAGGGAGGAATTTACTGAAGTGAACTCCGACGGGCATCCTACGGCGCCCAAACACGTAGTCAAGGGGTACTCGATTCAGCTCGGGTGCATTCTCCGGAGCACCGCCTCGATCAACACCGAGAACCTAAGGCATAAGGACCAAGGGAATTTGCGCAACCTCCTCTTCACGAAGCTGCACGAACAATACAAGTTCCCCGCTGAGTTCGCAAACACACGCCTCTCGGGTAATAAAGTGAACGGTGCCGCCCTCATGAGGATGAGCACGGCCCTGTCTACTTGGAAAAGCACGGTGAAGGCAATGATTGACAAAGGTGATAGTTATGAGAAGATCAAGGCGAAATATCCTTTGATTAGCAAAGATGACTACAAGGAGTTCAAGATCAAGTGCAAGAGCCCCGCAACCTCCGAATCAAGTCAGTGGGGGAAAGAAATGCGACAGTTGAACATAGGGGTCCACCAACTCGGTCCTGGCGGTTACAGAGTGGCGGAGCCTGTATGGGACAAGGAGGATGCGGAGTGTGCCGAGCAAGGCCTACCGCCCCGCTTCGAGAAATACAGTGACAAGCAGACCAGGAACTTTCTCAGGGCCCGGTACAAGGAGGACCCGGTAACAAAGGAGCTTACCACGGATCCGAAGACTAAGGAGCTTGAGCTTGTTCTGGTAAGGAATACACCCCCGCGTAATTAGCTCCATATGGTTGCATTCTAATTAATCCCCAATATTTCTAAATGGTTCACGTTCCTTCCGCAAGACAAAGAAAGTAGTAGCGCGGGGTCGTCTCAGAGCTCCCCTTTCGACACCCCTTTGAATAGGGCGTTGAACGTAATGAAAGACAGGGATAAGCTCAATAAGCCGACGTCAGCTGGTCGTATGGCCGGCAAAGTCTTGTCCACAAAATGGTCGTCATACTATGCCGCTGGTGGGCGAAAGGAGAAAAAGACCAGCTCGGAAAGCCAGTCGCGCGAGGTTGAAGCACTCAAGGCGCAAGTGGCGCGGATTCCGGAGATGGTCCAAGAGCAAGTGCGACAACAATTGGGATCGATGCTCACCGGCATTGTGCCTACCTTGATTCATTGGATAACGACGTGGATTGCGGGTGGCCAACAGGGGCCGCCCCCGATTCCCAGCTTCACGGCCAGCAACTCGCACAACGCGCAGGCGGCGCCATTGGTGTCTCCTGCGGCGGCGATATTGGTGTCTACGGCGGCGGCGCCATTGGTGTCTCCGGTGGCGGCGGTATTGGTGTCTCCGATGCCGGCATTGGAGCTTAATGCACCCAGGTGTACACCGGCCGACACCTCGCCAGCAAGCGGCCGCTCCGTCAGTTGCACGCCCGCCGTTGGCGGTGTCTCGACATTAGCCGAGCTTGATGGCATCACGGTAACTAAGCCTCTCGGCCGAGGACTTTATCTCCTTGCCTTTGACTGGGCATCCCTGACGCCCTACATGTTTTCGCAGGGTGCCGCCGACATTCCTTGCACTATCCTGCACTTCATGGGCGGCGAGTTGGTCGATGTCGCCAAGGGAAGAATCGTTCAACCGGGCAACCCCGTGTTCTACGGTAATCCGATGCCACCCACAATGTATAGGGTTGAAGTGGTTCGGGTGCTGCCAGGCTGCGACAAGCTGTTACCTCCGATTCGACCTGCTGGGGCCGATGAAGAAGATGAGATGACCCTCAGCGCCTGTGTAAGCTGGCCCCTGCTTTGGCCGAAGAGCTAGATTCGTTTGGGGGCGGGGGACACCACCCCACAGACAAGACCGCCAGTCGTGCCGGTGCCAATCCATGGCAAGAACGCCGCAACGCTACCGGACATGCCGGACATCCCTATGGCACAGGATCCAGATGACGACGACAATGATGATGGTACATTTACCAACATCGATAAGTACTTTGCCGAACATGGGTACGGTGACGAGTTCTGCGGGCCTCCTTCTCAAGAACCCAAACAAGACGACCGCGATCTAGCTGGTACGGCGGAAAAACCCAATTGCAACAGGCGTCGTCTGGCATTCAGTTCTCAGGAGACGCCTCCAGCTGCCGCCTTCACCAAGCCTCAGATAGCGGAGGTTCCAAATATTATCAGCCCCAACACGCTCAAGAAGGCGGGCTGTGAGCAGAACTCGGCCCCATTACAGCAGATCGAGAAGAAGGGCCGGAAACGGTAGACTAAAAAGGGCGCCGGTGCGAGCCAGCCGGCACCGAGTACGATCCGTGCTCAGGACGGGCCACCTTCACCTAAGGATATCTCGAGGAGGGTGCATGTGGTGGGTAGGGCGATGCTACCGACAAATATGCTCAATGCTGCAACCGGTGCTATGCGGAGTCTGCACGACAGTGTTCTTTCTTTGGAGAAGCGGCGTCTCAGAGAGAATGATGTGGCATACCTGGTTTTCGTGGCCAAGGTGCCAGAGGGCAAGGGCTTTGTGGATGGCGACATCGGGGGTACGATCGTCCTGCGGTTTGATGACATCTTTGCTATGTTTAACCTTCATCCGCTGCACTACACCTTCGTTGGGCTGTTTTCGCTGAGTATGGAGATGTGGATCATTAGAGACAAGACCCCGGACATCGTGATCGTCGACCACTTCTACATGCGTGCCAAGCTCTTGAGTAGCGCTGGGGACCGCCAAGTCGCGAGTTCACACCTCGAAGACGTCATTCTGGCAAACCCAGATAAGGATAACTTCCTTGTGGCTTACTTTCCCGAGTAAGTCATCCCTTAACCGCCCCGTAACATATGATTTCTTAGATTTCGATCGTTCTTTTTTTTTCTAACATTCCGTGTTCTATGCAGTGACACACATTGCACACTCATCCTCTTAAGCCCAAAATATTCCATGACCACGTATTTCGACCCGAACCATAACTCCAAGATAGACTACACAAATATCAAGAAAGTTCTTGATGATGTTCTCCCCGGCTACGCCAAATCTGGAGTCACCTTCACCAGGGCAGTTCGTAAGTACGGCAAGCACGTGTTCGCCCACAATACGATGTTCTGCTACGTCAAGCAGCCGCCTGGCAGTCAGAAGGATGCCTACTACGCCCTCCATCACATGCGGGCAATCGTAAGGGACCATCATCACCTTATGCTACCAAATAATCTCAAAGATTGGGCCGCGAGCTTGTCGGCAATCCAGGACGCGGACACCAGACAAGAATTCTTTCGCATCCAGTCGGAGTTTGCGGACATCATCCATCAAGATGTCCTTCATACCTCGGGGCAGTTCTTCCTCAGATATCAACCATCCAACATTGAGATAGACAGAATGCTACAAATGCAGGCTGACAACGCCCGCGATTTCATGACCATCACGACAGACGACGGCTTCATCCATGCTCCTGTCCATGAGTCGAGTCGAAAGTAGTGATGTGTAGTTCTGAAACATTGATTGGCTCATGTTGTAATTAAACTTCAATGAATTGTATGTCTCTTTGGTTTGGACAGTCGTTCAACTTAGATGTAATCGATGCTATTTATTAGTAGGACCATGAATCGTGCTATTAATGTCTTGCTTTTCTCTTCCGATCCTTTTGTTGCATACTTATATATTGCTTATGTATGTATTGTCTGTTGTTTGGATTGTGCATAGAGATGCCGTCGTATGTCGTGTACAAGGGTAAGGTTCCCGGAGTCTACGACGACTAGGAGGAGTGTCGAAGACAGGTTCACCGTTTCAGCGATAACAATTACAAAGGGTACACCACTAGGGCGGAGGCGGAATCTAGATACGCCCGCTATCTAGCGGGAGAGAGGAGGGAGCATTGGAGGAACTAGATGAAGACCAGTTTCTTCGCGATGATGCTCATCATGATGACCGCAGCTCTCTTCTATGTGATGGTAGTTTAGATGATCGATATCGACTTGTAATGTGAAGACAAACTCGATACTCGTGGTCTCGAGACTTGTAATGTTTTATCTTTGTTCGGTCTTTTGAATTCGGAGACTAATATGATGAATTGTATTCGGAGACTAATCTTGTTGTGTGCTACTGTCTATATTCTGTCAAATAATATATTTTCTAACCTGTGCAAAAATCAGAAAAGTAAAAAAAACCTAATATTCATACTAATGGCGCATCACTACAGAGTGCGCCATTAGTATGCCAAAGTATACTAATGGCGCATCACCAAACAGTGCGCCATTAGTATCCCAAGTATACTAATGGCGCATCCATCCGCAGTGCGCCATTAGTGTGGCAAAGCACATGGTTAAATATGGCCCCTGGGAGGCATACCAATGGAGCATGGTGTTATATACTAATGGCGCATTGGGTGGTCCGCCATTAGTAATAAATACTAGTGGCGTGATACTAATGGCGCACCAGTGATGCGCCATTAGTAGGCAAAACTGGTGCGCCATTAGTAGGCCTTTTCCTAGTAATGTTTGATTTGTATGCTATGATTGTTGGGTCATGAGACCCATGTTTGTATATCTCGCTCCTCGGAGCCTAATGAATAATACTTGAGTCGTAGAGTTATGTTGTGATGCCATGTTGTATTTACACATATCGAGCATATTGTGTGTATGATTGAAATGCTTGGTATGTGTGGGATCCGACAACCTAGTTGTTTATCCTTGGCAGCCTCTCTTATGGGGAAATGTAGTCTAGTGCTTCCATGAGCCATAGTAGTCCGCTACAGCCCGGTTCACCAGAGTCCTGTTAGCCCAGCACTACTGCTCAGGACACTTGACTGGCCGGCATGTGTTTCACTTTGTTCCTATGTCTGTCCCTTTGGCGAAATATCACGCGGTGACATCTAGAGTCCTACCTAGACTGCTACAGTCCGGGTTCCCAGAGTCCTGTTAGGCCAGTGCTACAGCCCGGATTCACACGCTGCTGATCGACATGCTCGATGTGATTCATGTATGCCTGTCCCCATATGTTGGTGCCGCTTTGGGTTCACGACTAGCCATGTCGGCCCGGGTTCTCTGTCGTATGGATGCTAGCGACACTATCATATACGTGAGCCAAAAGGCGGAAACGGTCCCAGGCCTTGGTAAGGCGACACCCGTGGGGATACCATGCGTGAGGCCGCAAAGTGATATGAGGTGTTACCGGCTAGATCGATGCGACTTGGAATCGACGTCCTGACAGCATTGGTATCAGATCCTGACTGCCTGTAGGATTACCAAGCCATACTGGTCGAAGTTGAGTCTAGAAATGCTTTAGTTATGTAAGGGAATTGATTGTGGAAGGGAACGTAAGGCTCTTTTTACTCCTTTACCCTATGCCCTTCTGATCTGAGTCAACGTCTTCTTTTCTACGGGGATTAAGAACTAGGCCTTCTCATCTATCTATCAGGATGACATGTTACTAATCCATAGACTTATAGAATTGATAGTTTCATGCCTCAGTTCCGTTCCTACTACTTCCGTATGTTGACAGTTGATCTCGGAACCTTGATATTGTGTAGTTGAGTGGTTATGCCACCATTTTGCAGGATGTCTCAAATATTTTGAGCATTTACAGCCATTATGCTGTCCGAGTCATCCCAGGTTTCTAAACAATCTGATGCATTTGTAAATTCCTTCTTCCCGTTTTCGATGTTCCTTTGGTCAGAATAAGCACACTAACCGGTGCATTGAGGTACTCTATTGCCTCAGTTTATAGGTTGGAGCTATTATTATGACCCTAGGTGTTTTGGGGAGTCACCTAGTAATCTAGCCATGTTTTGTGTTTCCGGTGTGATGATTCTGGCCACCATTCTCGAAAGCATCCCGTGATGCCATTTAGTTAGTAGGTATTCTACTCCTGGGTTTTTGAACCCGAGATTCACCCTACTTCATGTTGTTAGTATTTGCTAGTTCCCTTAAGGTATTAGTAACCATTGCGATAGTCCTCAAGGTCCGTGGTATTTCCTTCTCCTAAATACCATGAACTGCTTATGACGGAAGTTCTTTGAACCAAAAGATCGCAACCAGAGTGCTCTTCATGAGTTCTCCATTCTATTGTGACTCTGCCAATTCTATCTTCTGCATGGGTTATCCATAAGAAACATGTTGGCCTTTGTTCGACATACTAATCCATGTGTCCACAACTCAGAAAATTATATGTTCTTTGAGTTGTTCCCCTTTAGTTGTATTCCGACCTTAGCCTATCAATTGATAGTCAAGAGTATGCGTGCATTCGGTGTCGATGCCTATTATTTTTGTGGTCTGACAAGCCATTCTATTCCAGAATGACTAGGAGAAACAAACTCCAGTACCTCATCCATATCCGGGATTGGGTCAAAGCAGTTGTAATCCGCAAAGCAAATGCCAATCCTGCTTTTGATTCTGTTCTACCTTGGAGTATTACCATATTTATATCAAGAATGTCATGGAAATTGCACACCATCCTATGAACTCTTGATACAGTGATACTTCTTGCCATCATTATTCATTCCTTGGTCCCTGTGTTGTTGTAACCGGATCACCGACAAGTGAATCGTGATGCGTGAAATCTATACTCCGGAGTTGCTTGGTAGTTAAATGGACAATAACCTCATTTTTAGCGTGTTGATTTTTGAATCATCACCCAAAGGTTGATCGTGCTACCTAGTCCATTTTCCCTGGTGCACACTTCGATCAATGAGTTAGGATTGTGCCAATCCCTCGCTTATTTGATCATATCGTCTTGCCCTGAAAAGCAGGGTTATTCCCGAGCTTAATAACATATCGGTGGTTCGTGATTTTCTGAATATCCTCTCAGAAGTATCACCGGGTTGTCCCCTGATCGTTATGTTGAGCTCGCGATCAAGTTGGTTTTCTTATAAACCACCCCTTCTCCAAGAATATGTGTTGGATATCCCTGAGCTAGTTGGTTGAGCAAGAGAACAACTAGGAGAGTTGGAAGACAAAAGCTTGTCTGACTTAGTTCATTTTAAGGGATATCTTTTTATGTGTGTGTGCATTGAAGAAAGATGATATCTCCATCGATTGGTCCTCGTGATCAGTTGTTGGATCTATTGTCTTGTCAAAACATTGACTTGAGTATGGGCTATCGTCAAGTCAAATCAGAACCAACAATGTTCGTAATGTTGTCTTACTCGTGCTTGATCTCTCGAGCATACACCATTACATCTTTTGGTCTGACCAATGCTATCACCGTGTTCACATGATGGAGGAAGTCCAGTGATATGGAAATTCCAATGAGTTGTTGTTGACCCCATCAGCAACATTTTGTCTCCCCAATGATTCATGTTGAACATCAACCTAGTGTTGAAAACTTTGTAAGCAATGCCTTTGTGTTCCGTTCATGAAACTTATGCTTGGATGAAAGAAGTGACTTTCTCCAAGTTCACGTGCATTAGGTGTAAGTTGCCGCCATGAATTTGAGGAAGGTTTGTTTTGTTTCCCTTGGAATCATCCCAAGTCAGTCATACATACGTGCGAAGTATTCTATGGTTTGGTAGATTAATTACCTCCACTCCATATGTGTTCCTAGCACACCAAGCCACTGATTGATCTGTTCAAGGTGAAGAAGTTCCTTCTTAAGAATCATGACTTATGTTAGGACTTCGCTACCATCGTTAATTGTTCCCCTCCGGAACTCGATAGTGTTTTGTTGTAAGACTACTATGTGGTCATGCTTGTGTGGAACAACGTGTTCACATGTATGTAGTGGAACCAGCTCATGTTTTCGAGCTTGCTATCGTAGTTCATTTCCCGAAAATCTGGCAACGTCATCTCGTCGATTTGTGTTGCAAACTTTCATTTTTCTTTCCCGACCCGATGAGTCTGGATTATCCTGACACCAACCAGATCTGAATCCCAGGCAGATATGATGGTTGGAACGTGTCCCAAGAATTATAATATTGGTCTCTCGGTAACCCGGTGACATGGATGTCGTGGCCAACACACCTAGCCGGAAGGCCTATTAATGTAGTATCTTGTTTGAAGAAGTTGGCCACCTCCCCATAAGGAGCTCGTAGAATTTATTCCAATAGTAGTTCCTTATGGATTTTTGTGTTTCTGAAGTCCGACCTGCTATTGATGTTCTAGATATCAAACCATTTCAATGAATGGGTTAGGCTAGCACATCAAGGAGAGCATTAGAAGCGGAGCACTAAATATCTCTTGGTCGATCATCCAGATTTTGATTCCTTGGCCTCACTAAGGTGAAATCTGAGAAAGTGTTATCTTTCTTTGCATCTGCATCTTCCACCATTATTCATCATGGTAGCATGTTGTGTTGCCAGGATCCTTGACACAGATATTGGTAAAACCTTGATGACTACGGAAATGCTCAAGTTTTTGAGAGCACGCGCAAGCACTAGGATTTATCATTGGCATTAATTGGGATCCGTTCTCAGTTTCTTCGATTATGCCATAACCTTTCAAACAGTGGAATCTCTCTCTAGTGTTGGGTTTCTCCCCAGTTACTACAAACATTCCCAACAGTTGCATTTTGTTCCTAGCTTGCACTGCCATTGTGCCAATTCCCCATGGGCTGCCCTTCTCAATAGTTGTTGTCCAAGATCATCATCCAAAGTGGACTTACCATGGGTCCCATCCATTTGCGATGATAAGCAAAATCATCCATTGCATTGTCTTCAACAGGGTAGTCCACATCATCCATTCTAGTCCGAGTATGCCATTCTTTTGAACTCCTTCAAATGATCGGTTGTGATTGCATTAGGTTGGTATAAAGAGTCTCAATGATCTATGAATCAAAAGTAATTCTTTTTGCCACTTAAGGGATATTCCTGCGAGTCAGCTTCCTTAGGATGTCTCGTTATGGTATCATGGCAACTCAACTCCTTGCTATGTTGACAACCATTCACCACCTTATTAAGCGTGAAATTGTTGCCTACCTAGTGAACCTTCATCACATGTTCCACTCCATCTCTTTGGATGTGTACTTCGTGTCTCAGCTCGAGAGATGTTGCTATGTCTCACTTCGTGAGTTGATCCTGAGTTATCCGATCTTCGAGAAGATCGATCCCTCCAGAGTTTCCCCTTTCCTCTCGTTGCCATGTTGGTTGGAGTTCTCAGAGCAAGACATCGAGACAATGATGGTGATCGAATCAACGCTCTAAAAGCAGTGCAAGTTGGATCGAGAAGATTGTGATAGTTTGTGACATCCTTTCTTCTTACCTCACGTCTCGAATCTCGGGACAAGATTCTTGTTTAGTGGGGGTGATTTGTCACATCCCTAGCTTCACCTTGGCCTTGGAATATCTTGGTTGTTGCATCATGTTTAAATTCAAGGAAAATTGAATTGAGGGAATTCCCAAAGCCTAAAAAATCTTTGAAAATGAGCAAGTTAAAAATTTCCTCATATGAGCCCAAGGAAATGTTCACTTTAATCCCTAAAAATATTGGCAAGAGGTAAAAATCCAAACCAATATTTTAGGGCATTAAGGGTAATTAATTTGGGCATTTTGAATTAAACCATAATGTATTTGAATTGGCTTTATTTCTGTTATAAAAGAAATACATGTCCAATAATTTTGGAAATTCTTGTGAGGCTCTAGAGTAATATCTCTAGTCCATACAATAATTTACAGAAGCAACAAAAATGGTTTAGTTTTAAAACTAAATCAAAACAGAGGAAATAAATAGAAAACAGAAAAGAGAGAGGAGAAAGGAACCTACCTGGCCCACTTACCTGTAGCCGGCCCAGCTTGACCAGCCCAGCCCACCTACCTCGTCGCTCGTCATCTTCCTCTGCCAGTAGGCAGAGGCGAAGACGCACGCGCGCGCTGGGAGGCCTCAACCTCCTGCTTCGCGTTGGCAGCGTCCCTACGAGTCCAGCTGCTTGCCTGGAGACGCCATGCTGCCCCCCGACTCTCTCTCGCTCTCTCTCGTCCCCATCCCCTCCCCTGGCTCTCTCCCTCGCACGCACCTAACGCAGCCGCAGCTGCCGCCGCTCGCCGTTGCTGCGCCCACTGCCATCCCCTCGCCCCCTCGACGCATCCAGAAGCTTCACTGCAACGCCCGACGTCTCCAAGCTGACGCGCTCGAGCCCGTACGCGCTGCATCGCCGGCATCGGCTTCATCTTCTTCCTCGGGGTCCGACGAACGCCATCGCCGCTCCGCCGTCTGCAGGCCTTCCCCGAGCCTCTCGGGCCTTCCGTCTGAAGCGCTGTGAGCTCCTGCGTCTAACCCCCCTCTTCCTGAGCTCGATTATGCCCCGTAGCCGTCGCCCCCTTGCCGACCGAATCGCGCTGCCGCTTGGCCTCGTCGCCAACGAGGCTCCGGTGACCAATTGGTCCTATGCGTGTGCCGTTGCGCTCGTAGCAACGCCTAGTGCCTCTCTAGCCTGCTACTTTTCTCGAACACAAGCCGTAGCACCAAACCCGCCACCACCCGAACTCCGACAGCCGCCCAAGTGGTCGCCGCCATCGACCTCGGCCTCCCTGCGCCCAGCTGCGAGCACCCCTGGATGCGGGCGAGCGAGGGCTTCCTCGTGGTGCCCGCAGCGCATCCAGCCGCCGCCCGTAGCACGTTCCCGAGCGTTGCCGACGCGTTCGCGTGCTCGCCGGCGTTCAACTCCGGCATGCTGACGTGGCAGCGTCGTTGGGGACTAATTACCTTGCTAATTAACCCCCTCTCTCACTGACATATGGGCCCTGCACCCAAATTAACCATGGGGTTTATTCCCTGTTTATTTTAGATTAATCCAGTGGCCCCACGCGACATCTTTGACCCGGCTGACGTGGCCGTTGACCAGGCCCACATGTTAGCCACACTAGCCAGCTCTGTGACACTGACCAGTGGGTCCCATGCATCAGGTTTGACCTGGACCGTGCCCCATTGACCTGCTGACGTCATTATGATGTCAGGCTGATGCAGTAATCCTTTTCTGGAATTTAAATAAATCTTAAATGATTTGTTTAATTCAGAAAATATCCAAACTTTGAAAAATTCATAGAAATTAATCTATAGCTCCAAATGAAATAAATTATATATGAAAAATGGTCAGAAAAATCCAAAGAATCTGAATATGGCATTTAAATAATCACATATGGAGTTGAATTTGAATCTTTTGTCAGGACCCCGATTCTAAGTCACATCGATCTAGCCGGTAACACCTCATATCACTTTGCGGCCTCACGCACGGTATTCCCATGGGTGTCGTCTTACCATGGCCCGGGACCGTTTGCATCTTTTGGCTCACGTATATGATAGTGTCACTACAGTCCATATGACAGAGAACCCGGGCCGACATGGCTAGTCGTGAACCCAAAGCGGCACAGACCTATGGGGACAGGCATACATGAATCACATCGAGCATGTCGATCAACAACGTGTGAATTCGGGCTCTAGCACTAGGCTAATATGACTCCGGGGACCCGGGCTGTAGCAGGCTGGGAAGGACTTTGGATGTCATCACGTGACAATTCCCCGAAGGGACAGACATAGGAACGAAGTGAAACACATGCTGGCCAGTCAAGTGTCCTGAGCAGTAGTGCTAGGCTAGCAGGACTCCGGTGAACCGGGCTGTAGCGGACTACTATGGCTCATGGAAGCACTAGACTACATTTCCCCATAAGAGAGGCTGCCAAGGATAAACAACTAGATTGTCGGATCCCACACATACCAAGCATTTCAATCATACACACAATATGCTCGATATGTGTAAATACAACATGGCATCACAACATAACTCTACGACTCAAGTATTTATTCATTAGGCTCCGAGGAGCGAGAAATTACAAACATGGGTCTCATGACCCAACAATCGTAGCATAGAATCAAAGCACATGTGGAAGCTTAACATGTCTGAGTACAGACATCTACAAATGAAAAAGGCTAAGGAGCCTGACTATCTACCAGATCCTGCCGAGGGCACAAGATCGTAGCTGAGGTATCAAGCTAAATGTCGAAGTCCACACGGAACTACTAGCGAGACTGACGTCTCTCTGCAAAACATAAAATAGGCAAACGTGAGTACAAATGTACCCAGCAAGACTTACATCAGAACTATCTACACATGCATCGGTATCAATAAAGGGGGTGGTGGTGTTTAACTACAGCAAGCCAGCTTTGACTCAGTGGCTAACCTGAACTACGACTGCAAGCAACTCTTTTGAGGTGGCGCACACGAGTCCACATATTCACCACTCAATACACCACTATGGATCCGCTCCTGTCTCCCTACGAGAAGGCCATCCATAGCACTCCCACTTATCTTGCGAGTTTTAGAGTATCCACTTTCACTTGTCTATGAACTGTTATAGGCAACCAAGAAGTCCATTACCGCGGACATGGCTATTCGAATAGATGATGTTAACCCTGCAGGGGTGTACTTCTTCACACACGCTCTCACCACTTACCGCCATTTACACGACATGTACTCGGCAATCTTCAAGCGGAAGCCCGACGAGGGTGTCGGCCATGGCCTACCTAAACACTCAAGTCTCTAGTCCAGGTTTATCGCCTATCCAGGTTCCATCCGCAGGGAGTCTGGCCGAGGTTTCCACATATGGCCCCGAACGATGTGAACAGGGTTCCCGAGACACCAAACGGGCGCCCGGTACACCATGCCACGGTGTATCTACCGCATCATTGTCACATCCCTAGTTCTGGTATGGTCCTAGGCTTACTTTGTGCATCATGTTTAAATTTCAAATGAAATTGAAATGGGGATGTTTCAAACCCTAGCACCAAAGCAAATTCAAATAGGTTCAACTTTAAAATGGATTTTCAATGAACCCAAAATGCTATTCAAAAATGTTCATGCTCTTTGGATAATGTTGGGAACAACAACCAGAGATGATGCACATTTTTACTACACATTTTTGATTTTTGAATCAATGCATAAATATTTGATTTGGAGCTGTTTAAATTATATAAATATTTTAATGGCTCCAAAAATGTTGGGAATTGGTAAGGGCCTCTTAGAAAATTATATCTAGATGCCACAAATATTTTCAGCATTTATGGAAGTGTTTTAACATTTCTTTTGGATACAAAACAAATGTCAGAAATAGAAAAAGAGAACAGGAAATAAGAAAAACACCTACCCAGGCCACTTACCTGGCGGCCCACTGGCCGGCCCAGCCCACCTGGCGGCTTGCCAGTCATCTTCAACCTCTGCCAGTAGGCAGAGGAAGAGACCTCGCACGCGGCCGAGCGCGCCACCTCCTGCTTCGCGCTGGCTATCCTCCCCCGAGTCCACCTGCACGCCCAGGAGATGAGGACGACCCCCTCTCACTTTCCCCTCCTACGTCAGCCTCGTCCCCTTCCTCTGGCCCCTCTTCCCCGCGCCGCCGAGCACACCCGAGACCGCTGCTCGCCGTAGACATGGCCACCGGCCACCCCACTACCTGCCGATGAGGCCTCAAGCTCCGCACCGTCGTCTTCTTCATCCACACCGAGCCAAGCAACCGGGGAAGCACCACAACATCGTCCCTGGCGTCTTCTTCAACCTCGGTGCCCGAAGATCCTCGGCGTCGATTCGCTGCCCACCGGCCGTCCCCGAGCCCGCCGACCCCTCTGGTAGCCTCTCTATGAGCTTCTGCGTCGAACCCGTCTCCTCCCTCTCTCGTTTATGCTCGCTAGCTCCGGTCTCCACCATGCCGTGAGCTCACCACCGGCATCCTCTTCGCCGTCGCATTAGTTCGTGGTAGTCGCACCCGAGCGCACGGTCGTGCTCCTGGTTACGACAGGAAGCCGTAGACAACCCCAGTCGGGCTCCTCGTGCTCCGTAGCCCCGTGCCTGTGCACCACCGAACTCCGGCTGCCGCCTCCATGGTCGTGGCCGTCGTTTCCGGCGACCCCGCGGCCTCCCGAGCAGCCAGCTAGATGCGGGCGTGTGCGGGCTATCTTCTGGTGGCCTTCGCGCGTCCACCCGCTGCCTGTAGCGCATTCCGGCGAAGCACCGCCGTGCGGTTTGGTCGTCGCCGGCCGAACTCCGGCGAGGCTGACGTGGCAGCTTAATTAGCGCTAATTCCACAGCCTAATCCCCCCCTTGAGACTGATAGTGGGCCCTAGAGCCAAGTCAAACCCTGGTCTGTGCGGGTTTGACCCGGGGTTAACCCCAGTGTCACAGACGTGTGGCCCCCACACGTCAGGTTTGACCTGGTCAGCCCTGCTGACGCCTCTGTGACATCACGCTGACGCAGTAATTGTTTTTCTGGATTTTAAATAATTCAGAGAATTTGAAAAAATAGTTAAAACTTCTAAAAATCATAGAAATTAAACCGTAGCTCAGAATGAAATAAATTATATATGAAAAATCATCAGAAAAATGCAAGGAATCCATTTATGCTAGTTTCATGAATGAAAAACCAACTTATACTTGCTGTATAAGTGAAAACGTAATAATGGCATGTTATATATTTAATTTAGGGTTTGCATATGAACCCTTGGTACATATGGACTTCAACCAAATTGATGCTAGATGCATTAGGGCAAATCATAGCATCTTTGAAATGTCATCTTCATGCATCATATTATTGCATATGGTTGTTTATTGATTGCCGGCACCGTCCCCTCTCGATAGGTTCTACTCTGGAAGGTGTCCCGAGTACCTGTCTGAGGAGCAGTGCTTATTCGTGGATCTATTAGGCAAGCAAACCCCCTTGAGCATCTTGATAAATCCCACTCTCTCGCTCCTGCTCCTTTTACTGCATTAGGACAACAACGATTCAAAACTGCTACTTTCTGCTGCGGTAGCTGAACCCATTCCTCTGCATGACCTGTCATTGCCACGATAAATAGTTGAAACCCACTAGCATGAGTAGGAGTTGCTTGAGCCTTCATGTGCCTGCTCATCCATGCTTGTTTTTCTTTATGCCAGCTATTCTTAGAGTTGTGTCAGGTCTGATTCATCGAGAATGAATCAGACTGGTGAACATGCCCTACCTGTAAAGGCTAAGTGTGTGAACATGTTTTGGTAAAGGTAGCGATGAGGGGCCATGTAGGAGTACATGGTGGGTTGTCTCATTGGAACCGTCCTTAAGTACTGAGTTCTGTGTATGTTATCCAAGTCCAGTTACTACCACACATTGGTTCCGGTTATCTGGCCCCTCTCGGCTTATTAATCCACTTGATCTCTGTCCAGGAGTTGCAACTAGTTTTTGGCATTTGTAGGTAGTGCTACTTGTCTACCAGGTGGTGTCCGATGGGACAGGCTTGGGACAGACTAGGCACCGTGGCATGGTGTACCAAGTGGCACCTAGATGGTGGGCTTGGGAACCCAGCACACATCATTTGGGGCCGTGAGCGACACCCCGGTAGGATCTCCTTGCGAATGGAACCCGAATAGGCGATAAACCTGGACGAGAGACTTGTGTGGTTAGTCAGGTCGTGGCCGACATCCTCGCCCGGCTTCCGCTTGAAGGTTGCCGAGGTACATGACGTGTACAGGGCTATAAGTGGCGAGAGCGTGTGTGAAGAAGTACACCCCTGCAGGGTCAATATTATCTATTCGAATAGCCGTTTTCCTCGGTTATGGAAACTTGGAGGACTTATGTAGTACATAGACAATTTGAAGTGGATACTCTAAAATCCGCAATATAAGCGTGAGTGCTATGGATGGCCTTCTCGTAGGGAGACGGGACCGGATCCATAGTGGAGTATCGTTATGGTGAATATGTGGACTCGTGTGCGTCTTCTCACCTCAAGAAGTTTCTGATACTCGTAGTATAGGTTAGCCACTAAGTCAAAGCTGGCTTGCTGCTATTAACTCCACCACCCCCTTTGTTGATAATGTTGCGTATGTAGATAGCTCTGATGTAAGACTTGCTGGGTACCTTTGTACTCACGTTTGCTTATTTATGTTTTGCAGTTGGTTACACTAGTGGCTTCGACGAGTAGCTTGTATCCCAGCTACGATCTTGTACCCTTGGGAGGGTCGTGTTTAGTCAGGCTTCTTAGTCTTTTCCTTTGTAGTTGTCTGTACTTAGACATGTAATGCTTCTGTTGCTTGTATGCTCTGAATGATGGGTCATTAGACCCCTGTTTGTATTGAATGCTATGTGGCCCTTCTGGGCCTTTATCTATATGAGTTTGAGTTATGTTGTGATGCCATGTTGTACAACACATACTTGCATGTTATGCGTACGTGTAACGTGTATTGCTATGTGTGGGATCTGACAACCTAGTTGTTTACCTCTGATAGCCTCTCTTATGGGGAAATGTAGTCTTGTGCTTCCATGAGCCATAGTAGTCCGCTACAGCCCGGTTCACCGGAGTCCTGCTAGCCCAGCACTACTGCTCCGGAACACTTGACTGGACGGCATGTGATTCACTTCGTTCCTGTATCTGTCCCTTCGGGGAAATGTCACGCGGTGACATCCGGAGTCCTATTAGCCCAGTGCTACAGCCCGGATTCATACGCTGTTTACCGACATGCTCGAGGTTGATTCATGTATGCCTGTTCCCGTAAGTTAGTGCTACTTTGCGTCCACGACTAGTCATGTCGGCCCGGGTTCTCTGTCATATGGATGCTAGTGACACTATCATATATGTGAGCCAAAAGGCGCAAACGGTCCCCGGCCAGGTAAGGTGGCACCCGTGGGAATACCGTGCGTGAGGCCGCAAAGTGATATGAAGTGTTACATGCTAGATCGGTGTGACTTAGGATCGGGGTCCCGACAATCATAGCCCACCCCTAGGGTCAGCGCTACGCACGGCCGCCAACACATATCCTATAAACACCAGAAACTAGTTGCAACTCCTGGACAAAGGACAAGGGTGATCAAGAAGCCGAGAGGGTCCATTGGTTTCGGGCCCAATGCATGGTAGTAACTGTTTCATGGATCACAAACACAGAACTCAGTTCCAGAGGACGGCTTCAATGAGAAAACCCATCATGTACTCCTACAAGGCCTCTCACCGCTACCTTTACCAAATCGTGTTCACACACTTAGCTCTCAACAATAGGACATGTTTACACACCTCCGATTCATCCCCGATGAATCAGACCTGACTCAACTCTAAGCAGTAGCAGGCATGACAAAAAAACATGAATGAGTAGGCACATCAGAGCTCAAACAACTCCTACTCATGCTAGTGGGTTTCATCTATTTACTATGGCAATGACAGGTCATGCAGAGGAAAGGGGTTCAACTACCGCAGCATGTAACAGTTGAATCGTTGTTGTCCTAATGCAGTATAAGAGAGCAGGAGTGAGAGAGTGGGATTGTACCGGAATGAACAAGGGGGTTTTGCTTGCCTAGCACTCCTGAAGATAATATAGTTCTTCATCGGTGTCATCGATCTCATCGTCGAAACCACGTCTATCGAGAGGGGACAAATACCGGCAACAGAGAAAGAAACACAATCAATGCAATGCACAATATGATGCATGATTATGACATGTCAATATGCCGTGGTTTGAGCTAATGCAACTAGCAACATGTTAAATGGAGTTGGTTTGAACCCAAAGTTCAAATTCAAACTCCACATGTGGCTATTTAAATACCATTCATTTGATTTGTCCTAAACAGTGGCCTTAAGTCATTCTAACATGCATGAAAATGGTACAGATGGATTCCTTGATTTTTTTTCTGATAATTTTTCATATATAATTTATTTCATTTGGAGTTATGGTTGAATTTCTATGATTTTTAGAAGTTTTGGGCATTTTCTGAAAATAATAAATCATTTAAGATTTATTTAGATTCCAGAAAGGAAATATTACGTCAGCATTAGGTCATACTGACGTCATCTGGTCAACAGGACCGTCCAGGTCAAACCTGACAGGTGTGGCCCACCTGTCATTGAGTCAGTGCTAACTAGGGTTTAGTTAAATCCTAACTAAAGTAATTAGAAGGGTTGGGTCCCACGGTCAGCGAGTCAGTGGGTTAGATAAATTTTAGAATCTAAACTAATTAGCAGGGCCTCGGGCCCTCATGTTAATGACCCAGGGGGACAAACCCTGGTCCACTCGGTCAAACCTGTCGGCGAGGTCTGAGACGGCGGCGATGCGCGGAATAGCAGCACAGGCCACAATTTGAGGCGTGGATGGCACCATTGGAACCCTGAGCCTCGTCCGCGTCGGCTGGTGCTAGTGGGGTCGCCGGAGACAATGTAGATTGATGGCGGTGTCCGCTTCTGCGGTGGTCGATGTTCGGGCGCGGGCGGTGTCGATGCTTCCGTGCACAAGAGGAGAAGACGAAGAGTGCTACGTGCTCCTAGGAGTGTGCTGAGCGTGCTGATGGGCTCGGATGCGAGCTACAGCAGCTTTGGCCACAGCGGTGCCATGGCCGGCGGCGAGGAGCGCTCGACAAGATGGTTAGTGCGGTTAGGGGAGGCAATCGAGCCCGGGTTTAGGGGAAAGGGATCATGGCCTCACAGCGCATCGATTGAAGTATTCGGCGGGCTTGGGGAAGGCTTGCAGACGACGGAGCAACGACGGTGATCGCCGGATCCCGTGGAAGAAGATGGCGGCGTTCAGGAAGAAGCAGGGCTTCCCGGCCCGTGCGGCTCGGCGAGGAGGAGTAGGGCGACGGGGCGGTTCTTCTAGACACGACGGAGAGGCGGGGCAGTGGCTCTAGCCACGGCGAACAGCGTTGGTGGCGGTGGGCATGCTCGGCCATGGGGAGGGAAAGCAGAGGAGTGAGGGGGGAGAGAACCAGAGAGCGAGAGAGAGGCAGAGAGGTGCGTGGCATCTCCAGGGCGACGTCGGGAAGGCGGCAGCAAGCAGAAGGTGGTGCGCGCGTGCTGGCGCGCGTCGGGCACACGCCCTCCTGCCTACTGGCAGGAGGTTGAAGACGGTGGCGACTGCGGTGGGCTGGGCCAGCAGGAGTTGGGCCAGCTGGGCTGCCAGGTCAGCACCAGATAATTTACTCTCTCTCTCTCTCTCTCTGATTTTCTATTTTAGTTACTGTTTTCTATTTCTTCTGTCTATTTTAATTTAGTTCTGGGACCAAATTATTTTTGTAGCTTTTGAAAATAATTATGGGGTTAGATATGAAATATCCAGAACCACATAAACAGTTCCAGAATTATTGGATGTATATTTAATATATAAAAAATATAATCCAATGCAAATAATTATTAGATTAACTCAAATGGCCAAAAATAAGTATTTCTGTGTCCTAAAAATATTGGTTTGAATTTTACCCCTTGCCAATATTTTTACAGAATAACAGGAACATTTCCTTGGACTCATTTGAAAAGATTTTTTTAATGTTGATTATTTCTGAAGTGATTTCTGAGGGTTTCAACTAACCTCAATTCAAGTTTCAGAATTTAGACATGATGCATGGATGCTCTCTTATGCAACAATCGCAAACAATTCTAGGGCTGTGACAACTCACCCCCACTAAACAAGAATCTCGTCTCGAGATTCAAGTTGGGAGGTAGGAAGATAGAGCGACACAAGCTAACACAATCTTCATGATCCAGATGTTCTTCTCGAGGATGTTGATTCATTGCTTCATAATGACCTTGACATCTTTGCTTTCGAGTTCTTCACACAACACGACAAGGGAACGAGAGGGAAGCTCTACAGGGTTCGATCTTCACAAAGATCAAGGAAATCATGATCAACTCATGGAATGAGATGTTGAACATCTCGAGCTGAGAGGCAAAACACACCTTAAAAGGACGGAAGAAACAATTGACGAGGGTTCACTAGGTAGGCAACAATTGCACACCTAAGAGGTGGTGAACGGTTGTCAACGTAGCGAGGAGTTGAGTTGCCATGATACCATAACGGAGCACCTTAGGGAAGGTGAGTCGTAGAACTATTCCCTTAAGTGGAAAAAAGAATTACTTTTGATTCAAAGATCACTGAAACTCTTTATACCAGCTTAAGGCAAATCACGATCGATCATTTGAAGGAGTTTGAAGGAATGACATACTTGGACTAGAATGAATGATGTGGACTACCTTGTTGAAGACAACGCAATGGATGACTTTTGCTTATCATCAGAAATGGATGGGACCCATGGTAGGATGGCACAACGGCGGTGCAAGATGGGAATATAAGGCAATTGCTGGGAATGATTCTAGTAACTGGGAAGAGACCCAACAGTAGGGAGTGAGCCCACTATTTGGAAAGGTTATAACATAACCGACGAAACCGAGAGCACAAGGATCCCTAAGGAGCAACTTCTGGAATGAGTCGCACGAAATCCCCATGGAGGAAAATAGTCAAATAGCTCAATCAAGATACTACAATAATAGATCTTCCGGCTAGCTATGTCGGTCAGAACATCAACCTTGTCGGGACCTACATCATAGGTCTTGGAAAAGTTTCAACCATTATATATGCTGGAGATTCAGATCCGGTTGATAACGGGATAAGACTCATCAAGTCTAGGAAGAGAAATGAAGGTCTGCAACACAAATCGACGAAATGACGTTGCGAGATTCTCAGGGAGTGAACTACGATAGAAAGCTCCAAAATATGAGCTGGTTCTGCTACACACCTGTGAACACACTGTCCTAGACAAGCATGACCACATGGTAGTCTTATAATAAACACTACCAAGTTCAGATGGGGAACCGTCATCGAGGATATCGAAGTCCTTGTATAAGTCTTGCTCTTAAGAAGGAACTTCTTCTCCTTGAACAAACCAATCAGTGGTGTGGTGTGCTAGGAACACATATGGAGTGGAGGTATTTAATCTACCAAACCATAGAATACTTCGCACATATGCATGACTGATTTGGGATGATTCCAAGGGAAACAAAACAAACCTTTCTCAAATTCATGGCAGCAACTTACACCAAATGCACGTGAACCGGAGAAGGCCACTTCTTTCATCCAACATATGCTTCATGAACGGGACACGAAGGCATTGCTTACAAGTTTTCAACACTAGGTTGATGTTCAACATGAATCATGGGGGAGACAAAATGCTGCTGATGGGCTCAACAGCAACTCATCGGAATTTCCATATCACTGGACTTCCACCATCATGTGAACACGGTGATAGCACTGGTCAGACCAAAGAATGTAATGGTGTATGCTCAAGGGGTCAACCACGAGTAAGACAACATTACAAAAATCATTAGTTCTGATTTGACTTGATGATAACCCATACTCAATTCAAAGTTTTGACAAGGCAATAGATCCAACAACTGATCACGAGGGCCAATCAATGGAGATATTGTCTTTCTTCAACACACACACACGCACAAAAGATATCCCTTAACATGAACTAAGTCAGACAAGCTTTTATCTTCCAACTGTCCAAGTTGTTGTTTAGCTTAACCAACTAGCTCAGGGTATCCGACACAGATTCTTGGAGAAAGGGTGGCTTACAAGAAAACCTATTTGATCACAAGCTCAACATAACAGTCGGGAAAACAACCCGGTGATAGTACCGAAAAGATATTCAGAAAATCATGAACCACCGATATGTTACTAAACTCGAGAACATTCTTGCTTTTCAGGGCAAGATGATGGGACCAAGAGAGTGATGGATTGCCAAAATCCTATCTCATTGGTCGATGAGTGCACCCAGAGATATGGACTAGGATGATGATTCAATAACCAACACGCTAAGGATGAAATTGTTGTCCATTAGCTACCAAGCAACGGAGTTGCTAGTAGTATTCATTTCACACATCATAATTCACTCGTCGTCATTCCGGTTGCAACAACCTGGGGACCGAGGAATGAAAAATGATGGCAAGAAGTACCACTGTATCAAGAGTTCATAGGATGGTGTGCAATTGCCATGACAATCTTGATATAAAGATGGTAATACTCCAAGGTAGAACAGAATCAAAAGCTGGATTGGCATTTGATTTGCGGATTACAACTGCTTTGACCCAATCCTGGATATGGATGAGGTACTGGAGTTTGTTTCTCCTAGTCATTCTGAAATAGAATGGCTTAACAGACCACAAGAATAATAAGCATCGATAACACGGATGCACAATTACTCCTGACTATCAATTGATAGACGATGGTCGGAATAGAAATGAAGAGGGACAACTCAAGAGGATATATATCTTTCTGAGTTGTGGATGCATAGATTAATATGTCGAACCAAGTTCAACAGGTTTCTTTCAGATAACCCATGCAGGAAGGTAGAACTGGCAGAATCACAATTATGAATGCAGAACTCCTCAAGAGTACTCTGATTGTGAGCTTTTGGTTCAAAGAACTTCTGCCTTAATGGTTTATGGTACTTGGAAGAAGGAAATACCACGGACCTCGAGGACTATCGCGAATGTTACTAATATCCTAAAGGAACTAACAAACACTATCAACATGAAGTAAGTAGGGTGAATCTCGGGTTCAAGAACCCAGGAGTAGAATACCTACTAACTAATAACATCACGGAATGCTTTCGAGAAGAATGGCCAGAATCATCACACTGGAACACAAAACATGGCTAGATTACTAGGTGATCCTCTAAGACACCTATGGTCATAGTAATAGCTCCAACATATATGTCAAGGCAATGGAGTACCTCAACGGAACGATTAGTGTGGTTGAACTGGCCCAAAGGGACATCGGGAACGGAAAGAAGGGATTTGCAAATGCATCAGACTATTTAGACACCTGGGATGACTCGGACAGCATAACGGCTGTAATTGCTCAAAAGATTTGAGACAACCTGCAAAAATGGTGGCGTAGCCACTCAACATCACAAACTCAAGGTTCTGAGGCCAGCTATGAACATATGGAAGTAGTAGGAACTGAACTAAGGCTAGAACTCAATAATCCTAGGCAACTATGGTTTAGTAACACGTCATCCTGAGAGATAGAAGAGAAGCCTAGTTCTTAACCCCGTAGAAAAGAAGAGGTTGACTCAGATCAGAAGGGCATAAGGTATAAGGAGTAAAAAGAGCCTTACGTTCCCTTCCACAATCAATTCCCTTACATAACTAAAGCATTTCTAGACTCAACTTCAACCGGTATGGCTTGGTAATCCTACAGGCAGCCAGGCTCTGATACCAAAGCTGTCAGGACCCCGATTCCAAGTCACATCGATCTAGCCGGTAACACCTCATATCACTTTGCGGCCTCACGCATGGTATTCCCACGGGTGTCGTCTTACCATGGCCCGAGACCATTTGCGCATTTCGGCTCACGTATATGATAGTGTCGCTAGCATCCATATGACAGAGAACCTGGGCCGACATGGCAAGTCGTGAACCCAAAGCGGCACAGACCTATGGGGACAGGCATACATGAATCACATCGAGCATGTCGGTCAACAGTGTGTGAATCCGGGCTATAGCACTGGGCTAATAGGACTCCGGGGAACCCGGGCTGTAGCAGGCTAGGCAGGACTCCGGATGTCATCGCGTGATATTTCCCTGAAGGGACAGACATAGGAATGAAGTGAAACACATGCCGGCCAATCAATTGTCCTCAACAGTAGTGCTGGGCTAGCAGGACTCCGGTGAACCGGGCTGTAGCGGACTACTATGGCTCATGGAAGCACTAGACTACATTTCCCCATAAGAGAAGCTTCCAAGGATAAACAACTATATTGTCGGATCCCACACATACCAAGCATTTCAATCATACACACAATATGCTCGATATGTGTAAATACAACATGGCATCACAACATAACTCTACGACTCAAGTATTTATTCATTAGGCTCCAAGGAGCGAGAAATTACAAACATGGGTCTCATGACCCAACAATCGTAGCATACAATCAAAGCACATGTGGAAGCTTAACATGTCTGAGTACAGACATCTACAAATGAAAAAGGCTAAGGAGCCTGACTATCTACCAGATCTTGCCGAGGGCACAAGATCGTAGCTGAGGTATCAAGCTAAATGTCGAAGTCCACACGGAACTACTAGCGAGACTGACGTCTCTCTGCAAAACATAAAATAGGCAAACGTGAGTACAAATGTACCCGGCAAGACTTACATCAAAACAATCTACATATGCATCAGTATCAATAAACGGGGTGGTGGAGTTTAACTGCAGCAAGCCAGCTTTGACTCAGTGGCTAACCTGAACTACAACTGCAAGCAACTCTTTTGAGGTGGCGCACACGAGTCCACATATTCACCATTCAATACACCACTATGGATCCGCTCCCGTCTCCCTATGAGAAGGCCATCCATAGCACTCACACTTATCTTGCGAGTTTTAGAGTATCCACTTTCACATGTCTATGAACTATTATAGGCAACCCAGAAGTCCATTACCGCGGACACGGCTATTCAAATAGATGATGTTAACCCTGCAGGGGTGTACTTCTTCACACACGCTCTCACCACTTACCGCCGTTTACACGACATGTACTCGGTAACCTTCAAGCGGAAGCCCAACGAGGGTGTCGGCCACGGCCTACCTAAACACTCAAGTCTCTAGTCCAGGTTTATCGCCTATCCAGGTTCCATCCACAGGGAGTCCGGCCGAGGTTTCCACATACGGCCCCGAACGATGTGAACATGTGCGCCCGGTACACCATGCCACGGTGTATCTACCGCATCATAGCCCACCCCTAGGGTCAGCGCTATGCACGACCGCCAACACATATCCTATAAACACCAAAAACTAGTTGCAACTCCTGGACAGAGGACAAGGGTGATCAAGAAGCCGAGAGGGTCCATTGGTTTCGGGCCCAAAGCGTGGTAGTAACTATTTCATGGATCACAAACACAGAACTCGGTTCCTGAGGACGACTTCAATGAGACAACCCACCATGTACTCCTACATGGCCTCTCACCGCTACCTTTACTAAATCGTGTTCACACACTTAGCTCTCAACAATAGGACATGTTTACACACCTCCGATTCATCGCCGAAGAAGCAGACCTGACTCAACTCTAAGCAGTAGCAGACATGACAAACAAACATGAATGAGTAGGCACATCAAGGCTCAAACAACTCCTACTCATGCTAGTGGGTTTCATCTATTTACTGTGGCAATGACAGGTCATGCAGAGGAAAGGGGTTCAACTACCGCAGCATGTAACAGTTGAATCGTTGTTGTCCTAATGCTGTAAAAGAGAGCAGGAGAGAGAGAGTGGGATTGTATCAGAATGAACACGGGGGTTTTGCTTTCCTGGCACTCCTGAAGATAATATAGTTCTTCATCGGTGTCATCGATCTCATTGTCGAAACCATGTCTATTGAGAGGGGACAAATACCGGCTGTCGTGCAATTGTCACGGCAGATGTCCTTCTGCAAGGACTTAGTCATGGAGCCATCGCAATTAGGAAGCTTAAAGGGGTTAATCGGGACAAGGACACATGAGGTTTATAATAGTTCAGCCCCTTACGGTGAAGGAAGGCCTACGTCTAGTTGGGTTGGAATTGCTTGAGGTTTCGATGACCAGGGAGCGAGATACACTATGCCTGGCTCTTGATAAGTTGTTTCTCGCCCTAAGCCACTGGCGGGTCGTCCCCTTATATACACGGGTTGACGCCCTACGGCCTACAGACTCCCGGCCGGCTCATAAACAGTGTCCGGCTCGGCGACTAGTTACTTCTACCTTACAGTACAAGTTATACCATCATGGCGGTTTATATTTACGGGCCTCAGAGTCGCCTGTGGGCCTTTAAGCCTTTTAGTGAACCGCCATCTTCATGCCTTGGTCTTGGGCTTCTGATGAACCTCTATTTGTGTAACCCGGCCCCTCCTGGATGGCTTACACAAATAGTCATATCCCCAACATTAGGCCCCATATTGATTTGAACCGGTTCATGTCAATCTTTGAAAACCTTATGAACTGGCCTTTATTCTTCTGTCTTGCGTGAAAATTGTAACCCACCGTGACGTCATCCTCTGGCTCCGGGTTAAATCATCGTGACATGATCTTCAATAAAACTTATATTTTAATTTATCATATCTTCAACGGATCTTTGCCTTTACCGACCCTCCCAAAAATCGAGGTGTCGGGGCCGCTGGATAATAATGTCTTGGTCTCCTCATTTCTCGCACCGTCTCAATAGGTCCTCCTTATAAATAGGCGCGAGCTAGGTCTTTTTCATTTCCTCCGGTCATCTTCTTCCTCGCACTCCTTCTCCTGCCGCTCGAGCTCCGCCGCCGCCATCGTCGGAAACCTCGTCTTCACCGACTCCGGCCGCTGCATCACCCTGTTTTTTGATCGGAGAACAACGGCAACCCTCCGCAATTCTTCCACATCGGTGAGTTCTCTTTCCCCCCTTTCTCAGATCTGCATTAGTACTGTCTTGAGTTCGTCGACGTTCATCGTCGCCCGACGCAACCTCCATTAGTTCTTACCTCTAATACCTTGTTCATATCGTAGAAACCACATAGAACTGCTGCGGAGGATGTCGTGTGCTTATTCTGTATGAAAACAGATCTCATTTCCTTGTTTTGGAAGCCCTCCTTGAGTATATGAACTTCCCTATACTGTTTTAGGTCTAGAAATTTTTCCTTTCCAGAGCATTGTTTGATCCAAAATAATAATTGCAATTTGTGAAACCTGTTTGCTCCACACTTAGCCAAAAACTGTTTCTGTTGACTCCGTTTCGGCCATAGTAGTCCGTGTAACCAGTTTAAGATAATACCGGCTGTCAGCACCGCTTGCTTCTGGCGACTTAAGAAAACCTTAATCATCTTTAATACCTGCAGCTGTTAAACATTATCACATAGTTACCTGTATGTCATTAGGCCCCTTCTTAAGCCGCCATCTTAAATAACCCAATAAAGCTTATTCTCCGGGTTATAATAAACCAGAAAATTTTCCTTTATCTTGTTGTAGGCTTCAATTTACCCAATGGCACCAAAAGCTGTTAAACCTCCGGTTACCTGCAACTGGGTCCCATCCATTGTTACAGAGAGCAAACTGTCCGAGTTTGTAAAGTCTGGCCATCTTCCCAAGAAAGATGTCATGTCTTATCATGCTCCTGACCCGTCTGAGGAGAAACCTCAACCCAAGGAAGGGGAGGTGATCATTTTTACCGATCACATGAGCCGGGGATTTGCTCCTCCCGGTTCAAAATTCTTTAGAGACGTTTTGCACTTCTTTGACTTAAGACCTCAAGACATCGGGCCCAATTCCATGTCAAATATCTGCAACTTCCAAGTTTTCTGTGAGGTCTACCTTGGAGAAGAACCCAGCCTACTTTTGTTCAGGGAATTGTTCTATTTGAACTGGTAGAATGAGCGGGCCAACGGGCCCAGTCTGGAGCTTGGTGGCATATCGATTCAAAGGCAGAGAGACTGCCTGTTCCCTTATGCTGAATTGCCGAGTCATCCAAAGGACTGGAACCAGACATGGTTCTACTACCAAGATACTTCTCCGGCTGGTGAAAACCCGCTGCCCGGCTTCCGTGCATTGTGCCTTGAATCTACTCACCCGCTGCCGGATAAGTTGACTGCTATTGAACGTCTGTCACTCACCCCAAGATCAAGAAGATTAAAGCTCTTTTAGGGAACGACTTAGATGGAATTGACCTGGTCCGAGTCTGGGTTGCTTGGAGAATAATTCCATTAAGCCGCCGCCCCAGCTTAATGTGTAATTATTCAGGCGAGAAAGATGACCCTCAGCGTCATAGTCCTGACGACTTACCAGATGACATAGTGGAAGCTACAACTCAGTCTTTGTTGAAAGAGGGCACAGTGAATAGTAACGCTTTTGGCTTACTACCATTTTGCAAGAAGAACCCGGCCCCTGCAGTAAGTTTCCAGCCATCGGGTTATTTTTTATCATGTTATACTGTATTCTTACGCATAACCCTTTAAAACCTTTTACAGGCAAATGATAACTTCTGGAAAATCCAATATGATCATGAGGCGGCCAAGCAAGCCAGGGCGGCCAAGAGAGCCGAAAGGAAAACCACCAAGACCACCACTTCAAGGAAAAGGAAACCAAGCGCTTCTAAGCTATTTCAGCTTGATGATTCTGATGATAATGAGGAAGAGGTAACTTTTTAATTTCCCTTTATCCTTTATCACTACCTTACTGATATTAACCTTCTTTCAGGAAGACACGGGCAACAGCCAACCCGTCGAGGAAGAAGTAACTATAATCTCCTCCGACTCCGAGCTTCGGCCGCGTCAGAAAATTCAAAGAGTAACCCGGAAAGTAAGATTTTCACACCCTTTGGCTTACCAAGATCCTGACATTCTTTTGAAGCAACACCAATTCGAAAACCGGAGGCAGACCCGGACCAGCAAGGATGCAAAGCTATCCTCCGGCTTGCCTGACACAACCCAGAAGTGTCGGACTGAGGTTATCTCCAACTTATACCCTTTTTTACCTTTCGCGGGTCTAATCTGTCAACCTCTCAATTCATCTGACTCCAATTACCAGGATACCTCTCCTTCATCCGGCGAGTCCATGCAATCAAACATGCCGGCTTTTAAGACTGCCCCTGGGTAATATCAATTTATTCACCTTATGTTTTTCTTTCTTCATGTTTCTTTACTCATTTCTCTGCTTTGCCCATAGCTTAAGCCGAGGAAGAAAACCAAGAAGGATAAACTGGCCCAAACCCCTGTGGTGACTGAACCGGAACAGGGTATGGCTGCTCCCGACTCTTCCACACATCAACCGCCGCCTGAGCCGGCTCAAGACATTGCAGCACCAACTTCTGACCCGCCTTCTGGAGATATTCTTGATGGTTCTGTTAACCCGGAGGCACCTAGCCCAGTCAAAACGGCTGACCCAGAAGTGGAATTTCTCAAGGCTCAATTCATTCAGCCGGCCAAGCCCACCGTCCTTGCCAAATGCTCGGCTAAAGAGGAGTTGCTAGAACACCGTAAGGCCAAGATGGATATCACCGACTATACTCATTTGAGTATTGGAGAGATTGTCTCGGGCTATATCAACCAGGTGCAAAGCAGCCGTGACCTGGAAATTGACATGGTGAAGCAAATACAGCAAAAATCTGAGGTATGACTTATGCTTCCTTACTTTCAATCATACTTACTGTACCAGCCCCCAACTCTATTGCTTATGAATAAATATGCTGTAGACTTAGAAAAATTGTTAGAGCTGCTTTCCCGTCTTAAATAAAAAATATTTAAATTGGATGTAACATAATACCTTTAACTTGCGATACACATTAGCCCCCAAGTGCCAAGTATCTTTGCTTGCAAAGTATTTGGGACTTAATATCCAGGACCGGCTTAATAATTTAGAAAGCTTCGGTATACATTAGCCCCCAAGTGCCAAGTATCTTTGCTTGCAAAGTGCTTGGGACTTAATATTATTTACCGTAATCTTGACTACTATCCGGTGCAATGCAGGCCACCATAAGTCAATTTGAATCGGAGATTGCTAACCTGAAGAACCGCTTGGCAGCCCAGGAGATTGAAATTCAAAAGGCCAACTCCAAATTTGAATTCAGCGTCTCTGAACAAGAGAAGCTGAAGAAAAATTTTGAGTCGGAGAAGAAAATTTGGAGTAACGAAAAGGCCGGACTGGTGACCCGGGCCAAGACAGCAGAGGCGTCGCTGGCAAACCCAATAGCCGAACTGACCGGCTTACAACGCCAGATATCTCGGATGGTCTCAGCGATCTTTGGTAAGTTATCTTAAGCAAGCATTAAATATGGTAAATATTCCTTCAATTGTTACCTGAGGTTTACCTTGTACTTACCAATACAGGCCCCAGCATCACAAACCTCAAGCAGAATATGCTGATCAAATTGAAGGCGGTGTATACTCTAGTAGAGCAACTGTACATCGGGTCACAACGTGCCTTGGTCGTTGTAGCCTTATCAAATGATGTGCCCCACCTCTTGCAAGATGTGTTACAACGGCTTGCTGTACTTCCTCAGCGGATTCAAGAGTTGAGACGGGCTCAAGCAAGAGCCGGAGCAATAGCCGCTTTGAGTCGGGCCAAAGCCTGGTTACCAGAGCTAGACCCGGCCGACATCGCTCTTGGGTATCCAAGTTTAAAGGAGGATGGCACTCCATTTGATGAAAAGGATTTCACCACCCGCGTGAGGGATATACGCCCTGTGGCCACTCAAATTGGAAACAACACTGACCTCACCAAGTATCAGCTGGGTTATGACAAGGAGAATCGGAGAATCCCCACGCCGCATTATGACGATGTCAGCTTGATCCCTCCAATCCGTAAGCACACCTTTGCCCCTGAAGTCGACCCAACCGGTTTAATAGATGATGAAGCTGAGTTTGAGGCCTTGAGTGGCATTGACTGGGCCTCATCATCCTTCCAGGACAAAGCAGCCGGCGGAGAGGCGGGGAAGGATAACCCGGAGGCTTCAAGTCAACCCCAAGAGTAGATTGCTAGGCGCCACCTTCTTATGTCGTTGTAGAAAAACAATGCCGCATCATTCAGACTCGGGGAGTCTTGTAACAGAGTAGAAAATACTCTGAGTTTTGCTATGCCTTTGCGCATGCTTATGGCCCTTAATACTTGCATAAGCTGCCGTCACTATGCACTTTGTAGTCTATATGAATCTGTTATGTCCTTTGCAGAAATGTCTTGCATTGCCCTGTGATGCTTATAGCTGCTTTTCCGGCTTATATAAGCCAACCCCTGAGGGTATGTTTAACTCCTGAAAATTGGCACATAAAAGTTCACCTGGTACTTAACAACCTGATGTAACCAATATTAATCCTGGAGGATTGCAATGTACTCCATTGTATTTTCAAGAGGGTCGCAAGATATCCAACGTTGATACTTGTAAAATATGATGAACAAAATTCAAGGGTTTCTGATTCGAATACAATCAGTGAACCGGGGTTGAGATAAGATTCAGATACGATCTGTTAGCCCCCAGTGGCTGTGGTGATGCCGATCAAGTGGGTATCGACAGCTATGTTCTCTTTGGTTCGAATACGACCTATGTTTGAACAGGAAGCCCCCGAGTGACCATAAGAGTTGTTTAATGACGTTGATTCAAATACGATCCACGTCAGACCCAAAGGGGTTAAGCTATGATTCAAATATGATCAAGAAGCCCCCAAGTGGGTTTGGCAGTATGCCTATCAAGTGGGTGTCGACAGCTATGTTCTCTTTGGTTCGAATACGACCTATGTTTGAACAGGAAGCCCCCAAGTGATCACGGCTAGATTCAGATATGATCATAAGCCGGACCAAAGGAAAGCCGGATTCAGATATGATCCGCTTCTCCTTGGTTATCTCCACCACCTGACAAAGAAAACACATAAACCTTTTTTGAGAGTGGAAAAAAGGACAGAGGTCCTGCTTTATTGCTTTATGTAATATACATAGTATAAATATATACACATTAGAGTCGATGGCTCAAGTATAATAAGGCCGAAGATGAGCGATATTCCATGGCCGACGGGTCTCCTCCTCTGACTTACATGAGTCTTTGTGCTCCCGAACGTCGATAAGGTAGTATGATCCGTTGTTCAGATTCTTGCTGACCACAAAGGGTCCTTCCCAAGGAGGGGATAGCTTGTGCATGTCAGATTCATCCTGGATGAGTCAGAGACCTAAGTCGCCTTCCTGAAAGGTTCTGGACCTAACACGGCGGCTGTGGTAGCGGCGCAGGTCTTGCTGGTAAATCGCCGAGCAGACTATTGCCAAGTCTCGCTCTTCATCCAACAGGTCAAGTGCGTCTTGCCGAGCTTTTTCATTGTCTTCCTCAACATAAGCCGCCACACGGGGTGAGTCATGACGGATGTCACTTCGCAGGACCGCCTCTGCTCCATACACCATAAAGAAAGGCGTGTAACCCATAGATCTGTTAGGTGTAGTATTGATGCTCCAAAGTACAGAAGGTAACTCCTCCACCCAACAACCCGGCGTCCGCTGCAAGGGGACCAAGAGCCGGGGCTTGATACCTCTCAAGATTTCTTGATTAGCTCGTTCTGCTTGACCATTGGATTGAGGGTGAGCCACAGCTGAAACATCAAGCCGGATATGCTCTTGTTGACAGAACTCTTCCATAGCTCCTTTGGAGAGGTTAGTGCCATTATCAGTTATGATGATGTGTGGAAAACCAAAGCGAAAAATCACATTTTTCATAAACTGGACCGCCGTGGCTGCATCACACTTACTGACTGGTTCCGCCTCCACCCACTTTGTGAACTTGTCAACTGCCACCAAGAGGTGCATCTTTTTATCCTTAGACCTTTTGAAAGGCCTGACCATATCAAGCCCCCAAACTGCAAACGGCCAAGTAATTGGAATGATCCTCAATTCTTGAGCCGGCACATGGGCTCGTTGTGAGAATTTCTGACATCCGTCACATTTACTGACCAGGTCTTCTGCATCAGCATGAGCCGTCAGCCAATAAAACCCATGACGGAAAGCTTTGGCCACAAGAGATTTTGAGCCGGCATGATGACCACAATCGCCTTCATGAATCTCACGAAGGATCTCTTGACCCTCTGTAGGTGACACGCAACGTTGAAATGCTCCAGTGACGCTGTAGTGATGTAACTTGCCATTGACAATTGTCATGGACTTGGACCGCCAGGCGATTTGTCTTGCCAAGGTCTCATCTTCAGGCAACTCTCCCTGGGTCATGTAAGCCAAATAAGGCACTGTCCAATCCGGGATAACATGGAGAGCCACCACCAGCTGTGCCTCCGGGTCTGGTATTGCAAGATCTTCCTCTGTAGGTAACTTAACAGAAGGATTATGCAAAACATCAAGAAAGGTGTTAGGCAGCACCGGCTTACGCTGGGATCCCAGCCGGCTTAAGGCATCAGCTGCCTCATTCTTCCTTCGATCAATGTGTTCCACCACATAACCCTTGAAATGTCCAGCCACAGCATCGACTTCACGATGGTAAGCCGCCATAAGGGGATCTTTAGAGTCCCACTTGCCTGACACCTGTTGAGCCACAAGGTCTTAGTCTCCCAAGCATCTTACCCGGCTCAAGTTCATCTCTTTGGCCATCCGGAGACCATGGAGTAGGGACTCATACTCAGCTGCATTGTTAGTACAAGGAAACATAAGCCGGAGCATATAAGAAAATTTTTCACCTCGAGGGGAAGTTAACACGACTCCAGCCCCCGAGCCTTCCAACTGTCTGGACCCATCAAAGTGAATAGTCCAATAAGTGTTATCGGGCTTCTCCTCAGGTGCCTGTAGCTCTGTCTAGTCATTGATGAAATCCACCAAAGCATGAGACTTAATGGCAGTGCGTGGTCCATACTTCAGACCATCAGGCCCGAGCTCGATGGCCCACTTGGCGACTCGTCTTGTAGCCTCTCTATTCTGAATAATGTCTCCCAAGGGGGCAGAACTTACCACAGTGATAGGGTGACCTTGGAAGTATTGCTTCAGCTTCCGGCTTGCCATGAACACCCCGTAAACAAGTTTCTGCCAATGAGGATATCTTTGTTTTGACTCGATGAGCACCTCACTGACATAATAAACCGGCCATTGAACCGGATGTTCCTTACCAGCCTCCTTGCGCTCTACCACAATTGCCACACTGACGGCTCGTGAATTAGCAGCCACATATAACAGCAAAGGCTCTTTGTCAATGGGAGCTGCAAGAACTGGTGGCTCAGATAACAGCCTCTTCAAATCCTCAAAAGAAGCATTAGCAGCATTACTCCAGACAAAGGTGTCTGCCTTCTTCATCAGTTGGTACAGCGGTAGGGCCTTCTCACCTAACCGGCTTATGAACTGGCTTAAAGCGGCAACACGACCCGCCAGTCGCTGAACATCATTGATACATGCCGGTTTAGCCAAAGAAGTGATTGCCTTAATCTTCTCCGGATTAGGCTCGATGCCCCTATTTGAGACTAAGAATCCCAAAAGCTTGCCTGTAGGCACACCAAATACACACTTCTCCGGGTTAAGCATCATTTTGTAAACCCGGAGATTGTCAAAGGTTTCTCTGAGATCAGATAACAAGGTTTCCGCCTCTCTGGATTTCACCACTATGTCATCCACATAAGCATGAACATTGCGCCCAATCTGATTGTGGAGACAATTCTGTACACACCGTTGATAAGTCGCCTAGGCACTCTTGAGCCCAAAAGGCATAGACACATAGCAGAAGGCTCCAAACGGAGTGATGAAAGTCGTCTTCTCCTGGTCCTTAACTACCATCTTGATCTGATGATAACCAGAGTAAGCATCCAAAAAGCTCAAACCCGCACAACCCGCCGTAGCATCAATGATTTGATAAATATAGGGGAGAGCGAAAGGAACGGCCGGACAAGCCTTATTTAAGTCCGTGTAATCCACACACATCCGCCAGGTGCCGTTTTTCTTGAGCACGAGCACCGGGTTAGCCAACCACTCCGGGTGAAAAACTTCGACAATGAACCCAGCCGCCAAGAGCCGGGCGACCTCTTCTCCTATAGCCTTTCGTCGTTCCTCATTGAATCGCTGCAGAAACTGCCTGATCGGCTTATACTTCGGATCAATATTAAGAGTGTGCTCAGCGAGTCCTCTCGGTACACCCGGCATGTCAGAAGGCTTCCATGCAAAGATGTCCCGGTTCTCACGGATGTCAGAAGGTTTCCAAGCTGGCACTGATGCTGAATTGCTTAGTCGAATCGCCCAGAGTAAAATCAACAAGCTTAGTCTCTGCAGCCGATTTAAACTTCATGGCCGGGTCATGCTCCATAGTCGGCTTCTTAAGGGAGGTCATATCCGCCGGGTCAACGTTATCTTGATAAAATTTGAGCTCCTCTGCTGCACAGACAGACTCGGCATAAGCTGCATCGCCTTCTTCGCATTCCAGGGCCACCTTTCAGCTTCCATGCACAGTGATGGTACCCTTGTAACCCGGCATCTTGAGCTGTAAATAAACATAACATGGCCGCGCCATGAACTTGGCATAAGCCAGCTGCCCGAACAAAGCGTGATATGGACTCTTGATTTTGACCACTTCAAAAGTTAACTTTTCCACCCTAGAATCATGCTCGTCTCCAAAGGCCACCTCTAGTTCAATCTTACCCACAGGATACGCCAACTTACCAGGAACCACACAATGGAAGATGGTGTTGGAAGTCTTTAAATTCTTGTCAGTTAAGCCCATGCGCCGAAAGGTCTCGTAATAGAGGATGTTGATGCTACTACCTCCATCCATGGGCACCTTAGTAAATTTATAACCACCAACCTGTTGTGCCACCACCAGGGCCAGTTGACCCGGATTATCAACCCAGGGAGGGTGATCCTCCCTGCTCTAGACAATAGGTTGTTCCGACCACCTCAAGTAACGAGGGACCGCCGGCTCAACAGAATTCACAGCCCTCTTATGAACTTTCTGATCACGTTTACACAAACTTGTGGTGAACACGCGATACTGCCAACTGTTTAGCTGTTTTGGATGGCTCTGATAACCCGACTACTGCTGCTGCTGACCTCCTTGACCAGACTGCTCTTGATTATAACCACCCTGGCTTCCCTGAAAACCGGATCCTGACCTGCCACCCGGGCCATGAAAGCCGCCAGCTCCTGAGTCGCCGCCTGGGCCTTGATTGCCATCAAACGTATTAGAATTCTTGAAAGCCTTCATGATTGCGCAATCCTTCCATAAATGAGTCGCTGGTCATTCCCGGGTGCCGTGTTTCGGGCAGGGCTCATTGAGTAGTTTCTCAAGAGACGGACCTGACCCACCAAACCGAGGGGGTGGCTTTCCTTTGCGCTTCTGATTGTTACCCTGTGCATTGGCCACAAATTCCGGGTTACCGTCCACCTTACGCTTATTGCCTCCTTGACTCGCCGGGTTATGCTGCTGACCCTTTCCATTACCGTTCTTCTTTCCCTTCCCTGTATTTTCCTCATCAGACACGGGATCCTTGGTACTATCAGAATCGGCATACTTGACTAAAGCCGCCATCAGCGTCCCCATATCGTTGCAATCACACTTAAGGCGCCCCAGTTTCTGTCTCAGAGGCTCAAGGCGGCAATTCTTCTCCAGCATGAGAACTGCTGAGCCGGAATCCATCTTGTCAGACAAATGTATTATATCTTTGACCCGGCGCACCCAATGAGTTGTAGATTCACCTTCCTCCTGCTTACAATTTGTCAGGTCCACAATCGACATAGACTGCTTGCAAGTGTCCTTGAAGTTCTGGATGAAACGGGCCTTTAGCTCTGCCCATGAACTAATGGAATTGGGTGGCAAACCCTTTAACCAAGAACGGGCCGTTCCGTCCAACATCATGGTGAAGTATTTAGCCATCGCTTCATCACTAACCTCCAGCAGCTCCATGGCCATCTCGTAACTTTCAATCCACGCCCCAGGCTATAAATCGGCCGTATAATAAGGCACCTTTTGAGGTCCCTTGAAATCCTTGGGCAGGCGTACATTACGTAGAGCCGGTACCAGACAAGGAACTCCTCCGGTTCTAGTAGCAACACCCGCCTCAACGGAAGTCGTCGGGTAAGCCGGTGATTCCTGTTGGGCTGCTAGCTGAGCCGCTAGCTGAGCCGCCTGCTCGTCCTCCTGACGTATCTGATCCTGAACCGGGTTATACCCGCCGGGCTGGTTCCGGTGCTGAGCGCTACTTGACAAGGCCTCTGACTCCATGTGTCTACTGTAACTCGGGCTCCGGTTTTGACGAGGCGGAGCTAACCAGGGCGGAGGAGTTGAGTGAATCTTGTCCCGGCTGTAGGAGTAGGTCTCTTGCTGAGCCAGGGCTGTTTGGACAAGTTCCCTGATCCTCCGGGTTTCCACCGCTATCGGATCGTCACCATCTACTGGGAGAGCCGCCAAACGTGCTGATGCTGCGATTAAGTTCTCCATGGGGTTGGAGAAGTGACCCTGTGGTATTGGTACGTAATGGGGCGGTGCCATACTGCCGGGAAGAGGCGCCGTCACCTGAGGCTAGACTGGGCCTCCCCTTCCGGATGTCATAAACTGATTTGCACCTGGCGGTTTACTAGGGCCGGCCCCGGGTGTAGTAAAGAGATTCCGAGGATCATAAATCTGAGGTAGACGGGACTGAGTTTTCTGATGTCTCCTCCTCATTACCTCATTAGATGCGTTCAAGCTCAACGTGAGCTGAAATGCCTCTGCCTGAAGTGGCTAATCTAGTATCTTCAGCTGCTAAGGTTTCCTTGGCCCGGGCGATCTCATCGCGAACCTGTGCCTCCTCTGCCTCATGCTCAGATTGGTTCGCAGGGACGACTGTAGCAGTTAACAAGGCCGTAAGTTTATTCTTGAGATCCATCAGCACCTGAGCCGATGAGTGCACAGGGCCTCCTGCCCCGGCTGCTCCTAACCCGGACGTTATCGCCGCTGAGGCCGTAGAATTTTGGCCGGTTTGAGTACCAGCCATGAAGACTCCTGCCCAGTTTGGCAACTCTGAGGGGTCCGGAATAGTGCTGCCATCGGAACAGCCCCCAAGCACACCATCTTGAACTTGATACAACAAATCTGTTGGGCCGGCGGACAAATCACCGTCAGAGAGGACGGCCGGCTCACCATCACCTTCAGATCCTTCAGAAAGTTCACCTCCGTGGATGCAACCCACAAAGGCACGCTTCACGACGGGTTGAGCTCGGGCGGGTTTCGCACGCTGAGCCGTCTCGACGAGGTCGGTGCAGCTGTCCGGCTCAGGGCCCGGCTCACCAATCCGACCGATGAAAACGTGAATTCCGCCAAAGGGGACCCGGTACCCGTACTCAATTGAGCCGGCGTCGGGGCCCCAGCCTTCATCGTCGATGTAGATCTTGCCGTGACGATTCTTGGTCATTCGGCCAACTGCGTATCCCTTGAGCCCTTCGAAGCTGCCCTTCAAGAACTCAAATCCACCATGCGCTGGCCCCACGGTGGGCGCCAACTATCGTGGAATTGTCACGGCAGATGTCCTTTTGCAAGGACTTAGTCATGGAGCCATCGCAACTAGGAAGCTTAAAGGGGTTAATCGGGACAAGGACATGCGATGTTTATACTAGTTCAGCCCCTTACGATGAAGGAAGGCCTACGTCTAGTTGGGTTGGAATTGCTTGAGGTTTTGATGACCAGGGAGCGAGATACGCTATGCCTGGCTCTCGATCAATTGTTTCTCGCCCTAAGCCACTGGCGGGTCGTCCCCTTATATACACGGGTTCATGCCCTGCGGCCTACAGAGTCCCGGCCGGCTCATAAACAGTGTCCGGCTCGGCGACTAGTTACTTCTACCTTACAGTACAAGTTATACCATCATGGCGGTTTATCTTTACGGGCCTCAGAGTTGCCTGTGGGCCTTTAGGCCTTTTAGTGAACCGCCATCTTCATGCCTTGGTCTTGGGCTTGTGATGAACCTCTATTTGCGTAACCCGGTCCCTCCTGGATGGCTTACACAAATAGTCATATCCCCAACACCGGCAACAGAGAAAGAAACACAATCAATGCAATGCACAATATGATGCATGATTATGACATGTCAATATGCTATGGTTTGAGCTAATGCAACTAGCAACATGTTAAATGGAGTTGGTTTGAACCCAAAGTTCAAATTCAAACTCCACATGTGGCTATTTAAATACCATTCATTTGATTTGTCCTAAACAGTGGCCTTAATTTGTTCTAACATGCATGAAAATGGTACAGATGGATTCCTTGAATTTTTCTGATAATTTTTCATATATAATTTATTTCATTTGGAGTTACGGTTGAATTTCTATGATTTTTAGAAGTTTTGGGCATTTTTTGAAAATAATAAATCATTTAAGATTTATGTAGATTCCAGAAAGGAAATATTCCGTCAGCATTAGGTCAAGCTGACGTCATCTGGTCAACAGGACCGTCCAGGTCAAACCTGACAGGTGTGGCCGACCTGTCATTGACGCAGTGCTAACCTGGGTTTAGTTAAATCCTAACTAAAGTAATTAGAAGGGCTGGGGCCCACGGTCAACGAGTCGGTGGGTTAGCAAAATTTTAATTAGCATCTAAACTAATTAGCAGGGCCTCGGGCCCTCATGTTAATGACCCAGGGGGTCAAACCCTAGTCCACTCGGTCAAACCTACCGGCGACTAACCGCCTGCGAGGTCCAAGACGGCGGCGATGCGCGGAATCGCAGCACAGGCCATGGTTCTAGGCGCGGATGGCACCATTGGAACCCTGAGCCTCATCCGCATCGGCTGGTGCTAGTTGGGTCGCCGGAGACGACCTAGATCGACGGCGGTGTCCGCTTCCGCGGTGGCCGGAGTTCGGGCACAAGAGGAGAAGACGAAGAGTGCTACGTGCTCCTGGGGGTGTGCTGAGCGTGCTGATGGGCTCGGACACGAGCTATAGCATCTTTGGCTGTGGCGGCGCCATGGCCGGCGGCGAGGAGCCTCGGCAAGGTGGTTAGGGCGGTTAGGGGAAGCAATCGAGCACGGGGTTAGGGGGAAAAGGATCGTGGCCTCACAGCGCATCGATTGAAGTATTCGGCGGGCTTGGGGAAGGCCTTCAGACGACGGAGCGACGACGGTGATCGCCGGATCCCGCGGAAGAAGACGACAGCGTATAGGAAGAAGTAGGGCTTCCCGACCCGTGCGGCTCGGTGAGGAGGAGTAGGGTGACGTGGCGGTTCTTCTAGACACGACGGAGAGGCGGGGCAGTGGCTCTGGCCACGGCGAACGGCGTCGGTGGCGGTGGGCATGCTCGGCCATGGGGAGGGAAAGCAGAGGAGCGAGGGGGGAGAGAACCAGAGAGCGAGAGAGAGGCAGAGAGGTGCGTGGCATCTCCAGGGCGATGTCAGGAAGGCGGGAGCAAGAAGGAGGTGGCGCGCGCGTACTGGCGCGCATCGGGCACACGCCCTCCTGCCTACTGCCAGGAGGTTGAAGACGGTGGCGACTGCGGTGGGCTGGGCTAGCTGGAGTTGGGCCAGGTGGGCTGCAAGGTCAGCGCCACATAATTTACTCTCTCTCTCTCTCTCTCTCTCTCTCTGATTTTCTATTTTAGTTACTGTTTTCTATTTCTTCTGTCTGTTTTAATTTAGTTCTGGGACCAAATCATTTTTGTAGCTTCTGAAAATAATTATGGGGTTAGATATGAAATATCCAGAACTACATAAACAGTTCTAGAACTATTGGATGTATATTTAATATATAACAAATATAATCCAATGCAAATAATTATTAGATTAACTCAAATGGCCAAAAATAAATATTTCTGTCTCCTAAAAATATTGGTTTGAATTTTACCTCTTACCAATATTTTTACAGAATAACAGGAACATTTCCTTGGACTCATTTGAAAAGATTTTTTTTAAGTTGATTATTTCTGAAGTGATTTCTGAGGGTTTCAACTAACCTCAATTCAAGTTTCAGAATTTAGACATGATGCATGGATGCTCTCTTATGCAACTATTGCAAACAATTCTAGGGCTGTGACATCTTTGGTTCAAACCAACTTCATTTAATCTGGTTTTTGTTGCATTAGCTCAAATCACAACATCTTGCCACGTCATGATCATGCATCATATTGTGCATTGCAGTGATTGTGCTCCCTCTCTATTGCCGGTACCTATTCCCTCCAGAGTAGACGTTGTTACCGACGATGAGTTCGATGACACCGATGAAGAACTATATTATCTTCAGAAGTGCCTGGCAAGCAAAACCCCCTTGTTCATTCCGATACAATCCCACTCTCTCGCTCCTGCTCTCTTTTACTGCATTAGGACAACAACGATTCATCTGTTACTTGCTGCGGTAGTTGAACCCCTTATCCTCTGCATGACCTGTCATTGCCATAGTAAATAGATGAAACCCACTAGCATGAGTAGGAGTTGTTTGAGCCCTGATGTGCATACTCATTCATGCTTGTTTGTCATGCCTGCTATTGCTTAGAGTTGTGTCAGGTCTGATTCATCGGGGATGAATTGGAAAGTTGTGAACATATCCTACTATGTGTGAGCTAAGTGTGTTGAACACGATTTGGTAAAGGTATCGATGAGAGGCCATGTAGGCGTACATGGTGGGTTGTTTCATTGGAACCGTCCTTAAGTACCGAGATATGTATGTGTGATTTAAGAACCAATTAGTACCATGCATTGGGATCCTTAATTGACCCTCTCGGCTTCTTAACCACCCTAGTCCTCTGTCCAGGAGTTGCAACTAGTTTCTGGTGTTTGTAGGGTATGTGTTGGCAGCCGTGCGTAGCGCTGACCCCAGCGGTGGGCTATGATGCGGTAGATACACCGTGGCCGGGCATGCCAGGCGCCCGTTTGGTGTCTCGGAACCCTGTACACATCGTTCGGGGCCGTATGTGGAAACCTAGGCCGGACTCCCTGCGGATGGAACCTAGATAGGCGATAAACCTGGACTAGAGAATTGAGTGTTTAGGTAGGCTGTGGCCGACACCCTCGTTGGGCTTCCGCTTGAAGGTTTCCGAGTACATGTCGTGTAAACGACGATAAGTGGTGAGAGCGTGTATGAAGAAGTACACCCCTCCAGGGTTAACATCATCTATTCGAATAGCCGCGTCCGCGGTAAAGGACTGCTTGGTTGCCTATATAGTTCATAGATAACTTGAAGTGGATACTCTAAAACTCGCAATATAAGCGTGAGTGCTATGGATGGCCTTCTCGTAGGGAGACTGGAGCGGATCTATAGTGGTGTATTGATATGGTGAATATGTGGACTCGTGTGTGCCACCTCAAAAGAGTTGCTTGTAGTCGTAGTTCAGGTTAGCCACTGAGTCAAAGCTGGCTTGCTGCAGTTAAACTCCACTACCCCTTTGTTGATACCGATGCATATGTAGTTAGTTCTGATGTAAGTCTTGCTGGGTACATTTGTACTCATGTTTGCTTAATTTATGTTTTGCAGAGAGACTTCAGTCTTGCTAGTAGTTCCGCGTGGACTTCAACGTTTAGCTTGATACCTCAGCTACAATCTTGTGCCCTCGGCAGGATCTGGTAGATAGTCAGGCTTCTTAGCCTTTTTCATTTGTAGATGTCTGTACTCAGACATGGTAAGCTTCCGCATGTGCTTTGATTTGTATGCTATGATTGTTGGATCATGAGACCCATGTTTGTATATCTCGCTCCTCGGAGCCTAATGAATAATACTTGAGTCGTAGAGTTATGTTGTGATGCCATGTTGTATTTACACATATCGAGCATATTGTGTGTATGATTGAAATGCTTGGTATGTGTGGGATCCGACAACCTAGTTGTTTATCCTTGGCAGCCTCTCTTATGGGGAAATGTAGTCTAGTGCTTCTATGATCCATAGTAGTCCACTACAGCCCGGTTCACCGGAGTCCTGTTAGCCCAGCACTACTGCTCAGGACACTTGACTGGCCGGCATGTGTTTCACTTCGTTCCCGTGTTTGTCCCTTTGGGGAAATGTCACGCGTTGACATCCGGAGTCCTGCCTAGCCTGCTACAGCCCGGGTACCCGGAGTCCTGTTAGCCCAGTGCTACAGCCCGGATTCACACGCTGCTGACCGACATGCTCGATGTGATTCATGTATGCCTGTCCCCATAGGTTGGTGCCGCTTTGGGTTCACGACTAGCCATGTCGGCATGGGTTCTCTGTCGTATGGATGCTAGCGACACTATCATATACGTGAGCCAAAAGGCGCAAACGGTCCCAGGCCTTGGTAAGGCGACACCCGTGGGGATACCGTGCGTGAGGCCGCAAAGTGATATGAGGTGTTACCGGCTAGATTGATGCGACTTGGAATCGGGGTCTTGACACTAGGAAAGAGGGTGTTGGGTTCGAAAGGAAAATGAATGCTGATGGCTCTTACTGGAAACCTGAGCAGTACCCCAAAACCACATGGGTTGCTGCAAAGGAACCTTCAATGGATCCATCCACCCTATCTGGCTTCACTTGTGCTAATCCCATTATTATTGATGAATCCTTTGATGCAAACTATAAACTATTTAAGAATCAGAATGGTGAAGTGTTTGCCAGGTATACTGGTACTAACTGCATGAATGGGCACCTATGAAGAAAGTCTGGGTGCCGAAAAAGTGTCTGGAGAATCTTCCTGGGAATGTCATCATGACACCACAAGTGAAGAAGACAAACCCCAGACCACAGGCTTCATATAGTTCAAAGGCTTCATATAGATAGAGGCCTCAGCTGAGTCACACTAACACAAATGTTTTGCAGGGAAACCATACTCAGGCCTATGAATATGAGCGTGTTTCATCAAACCGCCATGTTAATAAGACCAAGAACTACTCTGCTTATTCTTATGAGTACTATTGTCCTCCTGCAAGACTATTTGCTAGGGCTCCAAAGCCAAAGTTCTCAGATGCTGCACTTAGACTCATTGCTTCAAAGCCACCCTTGAAGATGTGGGTGGCTAAGAAAGTCTAACTCTCTTTTGCAGGGAAGGGTCTCCAACCGAAGATCTAATTTGTCTGAAGCTATTGCTGGGGACCTTAAACATCTTGTAGGGCGCAAGATCAAATGCCCAAATGGTCTTATTATGTATTTTGTTTCTGAGTCGCTTGCAACTTGCCCTATCAGTCCTAACCTCGATCTAAGCTTTCATAATCCACTTGCTCGTCAAATGTTTATGCTTCACAATTCTCTTCGTGAAGCCTATCCCCTAACTGCACTGTAGGGTATGACACCATCTGCTTCAGAATGGATTATTGATAGTGGATGTACTAATCACATGACTGGCAAGAGAAGTCTTCTCATGGACCCAACCTTACGACCATCTGACAAGAGTCACATCACATTTGCTGATACTGGTAAAAGCAAGGTATTGGTTCTAGGTAGAGTTGCAATCTCAAGGGATCAGCACATGGATAAAGTGATGCTTGTTGAATCCCTTGGCTTCAACTTAATGTCTGTCTCAATGCTTTGCGATTTAAACATGATTGTGATATTTGGAAAGTACCATTGCCTTGTTCTAATGGAATCTGACAAGTCTCTAGTCTTTGAAGGGTATCGGAAAGATGATTTGTACGTGGTAGATTTCTCAGCAGGACCACAACTTGTCGTATGTCTTCTAGCAAAAGCTTTAGAATGTTGGCTCTGGCATCGGAGGCTAGGGCATGCTGGCATGAGGAACTTGCACACTCTTGCAAAGAAGAAGCATGTCATAGGCATCAAGGGCGTCAAGTTCAAGAAGGATCACTTATGCGGTGCCTGCGAAGCTGGAAAGATGACGAGGGCCAAGCATCTCTCGAAGACAATCATGACAACGACTCAACGCTTCGAACTGCTACACATGGACCTCTTCGGTCCCACTCACTACTCAACTCTTACTACTACTGCTTGTCTCTATGGCTTTGTCATTGTTGATGATTATTCAAGATATACATGGGTGCATATAATCCTCTACAAGACTGAAGTGCAGGATGTCTTCAGACGCTTCACCAATCGAGCCATGAACAACTATGGCGTCAAGATTAAGCACATCAGAAGTGACAATGCCACTAAATTCAAGAACACCGACCTCGACACTTATCTTGATACCTTGGGCATCACTCATGAATTCTCAGCTTCGTACACGCCGCAGCAGAATGGCATTGTGGAACGCAACAATAGAACACTTATTGAGATGGCCAAAACAATGCTCGATGAATACAAGACTCCAATAAAGTTCTAGCCTGAAGCCATTGATACCGCATGCCATATCATCAACCATGTCTATCTTCACAAGCTTTTGAACAAAACATCCTATGAGCTTCTCACTTGTAAGAAGCCAAATGTCAGTTACTTCAGAGTATTTGGTGCCAGGTGCTGGATCAAGGATCCACATCACACGTCAAAATTTGCACCAAAAGCACATGAAGGTTTTATGCTTGGATACGGAAAGGACTCCCACTCCTACAAAGTCTTCAACCTCTTTTACTATAAAGTGGTTGAAACTATGGATGTGTGGTTCGATGAGACTAACGGCTCACAAAGAGAGCACCTGCCAAATGTGCTAGATGAAGTTCCATCCGGTGAACCCATCAAGCTTATGGGAACTGGAGAAATCATACCGTCTGAAGCACAGTCCAAAGAGGAACTCATCATCTCCGCACCTGATCAACCTGAAGACAATGCTCAGCCTGAAGACAATCCTTCTAACGATGACAATGATCAGCAAGAGCAAAATCTTCGTCCTGCTCATCCTCGGGTTGCAAATGAAGTATAGATTGAGAAAATAATTGACAGCATCAATGCACCAGATCCACTCACTCGTTCAAAGGCAACACAACCAGCAAATTTCTATGGAGACTTCACATTCGTCTCAATATCTGAACCCAAGAAAGTTGATGAAGCCTTCATGGAACCTGAATGGATTCAAGCTATGCAAGAAGATCTTCAACAATTTGATCTGAATAATGTATGGGAACTAGTCAAGCGTCCTGATCCTCGTAAGCACAATATCATAGGCACTAAATGGATATATCGCAACAAGCAAGATGATCATGGTCAAGTTGTCAGAAACAAAGCTCGTCTCGTTGCTCAAGGATACACTCAAGTTGACGGAGTTTACTTCGATGAAACATTTGCTCCTGTGGCTAGGCTTGAAGCTATATGCATACTGCTGGCCTATGCAAATCATCATAACATTCTTCTGTATCAAATGGATGTGAAGAGCGCTTTTCTCAATGGCAAGATTGAAGAAGAAGTGTATGTTGCACAACCGCCTGGCTTTGAAGATCCAAAACATCCTAACATGGTGTATAAGCTCAACAAGGCACTGTATGGACTCAAACAAGCCCCTCGTGCTTGGTATGACACACTCAAGGACTTCCTGAAGAGCAAAGGCTTCAAACCTGGTTCCTTGGATCCCACACTCTTCACGAAGACATATGATGGTGAACTGTTTGTGTGCCAAATATATGTGGATGACATTATCTTCGGCTGCACCAACCAGAAATACAGTGATGAGTTTGGATATATGATGCAAGAGCAATATCAGATGTCCATGATGGGTGAGCTGAAGTTCTTCCTTGGTCTTCAAATATGGCAGCAACGCAACGACATCTTCATATCTCAAGAGAAATACCTCAAAGATTGCCTAAAGAAGTTTGGAATGCAAGACTGAAAAGGTTACACGACGCCTATGCCAGCTAAACACCATCTGGGTACCGACGACAATGGTAAAGAGTTCGATCAAAAGGTATACTGCTCCATGATTGGTTCTTTACTTGATTTATGTGCATCTAGGCCAGATATCATGCTTAGTGTTTTCATGTGTGCCCGATTCCAAGCGGCACCAAAGGAATCGCATCACTTAGCTGTGAAGCGAATTCTTCGATATTTGGCTCACACCCCAACACTAGGATTATGGTATCCAAAGGGCTCAGAGTTAGATCTAGTTAGATTCTCGGATGCTGATTATGCTGGTGACAAAGTGGATCGCAAGTCTACATCAGGCACATGTCACTTTCTGGGATGATCACTTGTATGTTGGTCTTTAAAGAAGCAGAACTGTGTATCTCTCTCCACTGCTGAATCTGAATACATTGCTGCTGGATCTTGCTGCGCTCAGCTTCTATCGATGAAGCAAACACTTAAAGACTATAGCATTCACCTGAAGCAAGTATTACTCTACTGCGACAATGAAAGCACCATCAAGATCGCCAACAACCCAGTTCAGCACTCGAAGACAAAGCACATTCAGATCCGTCATCACTTTCTCAGAGATCATGTTATGAAGGAAGATATTGATATCATACACGTCAACACTAAAGAGCAACTGGAAGATATCTTCACAAAGCCCTTGGATGAGAAAAGGTTTTGCAAGTTACGGTGTGAGCTAAATATCTTGGATTCCTCAAATGTCCAGTGATCATGCACACATCCTAACACTTATGCATGTTGATGACTTAGATGTGCAACACACGAAGTAAAGTATATCTTCAATCAATGAAGACTTACATTCTGAGTGTGAATACATTATTTGACTTCGGAGTGCCACGAGAATTGTGCGCTGTGTCTGGGTCTAATATTTCCTATACGGTGGTTAACGCCACCACCAAACTTTTGTTTGGAATACTTTTTGTTGGCATTACATTGCAAAGTCTTCGCATTTTGTTTGTCTTCAGTGTGAACATGGCTTCATGTTTATCTTCAATGTACTAATTTGGCTTTTGTCCTCTACAGCATTCACTTATAGCTATGTCTTCTCGTTGAATCTTTTAAACTAAGTGAATGTGATCGAACCCTAACCTTTATATGCTCCTATCTTAAGTCTATCTATCCAAATCATATGCATTCTATTGAAATCGTCAAAACGTCTTCTCTGTGTCCTTGTCAGCAGAAGACACATAGACAAACATTAATCTGCTTTCAATGCTCAATCCTTTTACCTGAAACCCGGAGAAGTGGGAACAACCACCCGACAATCCAGGCGTGCGTGGGAACGTGGAACAACCTCCAATGTGTTGCATGATCGCCACGTGTCCTTCAAATGCAAATCGCTAGGGGCACCTGTGTAATAACACTGTGCCGTCCCTGTCCCTATAAATACACGCCTCACCCCAGTCATTATCTCTTCTTCCACTCTCGCACGAACCCTAGCGCCACCGCTACCCCTCGACGACGCCGGCGACGAAGCGCTTAGCTGCCGCGACCTCACCGACGCCGTCCTCACGCCGGCCACGGACATCGTCTTCTCCGCCATTGCCATAGGTGTCCTCCGTCGCCAAATTAGGGCACGGAAGATCGAACTGCTCGGCCTCCTCTCCCACTCCGTCTAGCAGTTCCTCGTGTGGTAAATAAAACCTCATTTTTACAGTCTGTTCGATCCGATAGATTCATCCTTTTCAACCACAAGTAGTTTCTGTTCACACATGTTGGGTCTATCTCATACTGCATCTCATAACATGCCTAGTATGTTCACTTATGATTCACAAAGTAGTTAGATTCCTCACTTGTACTTACTCGTGGATTCGTACAAATCTGGAACCAACTCTCTACCTATGAGTGAATGTCTTCGCACTATGAGGTCAATGTCTTCTAAACTGATTTATCTTCAAAATCTTCTGAGAATGCATATGACCTCTTCCCCTTCCCTTGCACCTTCAATGCTGTCACAGGTACATGTCCGTGGGAGAATCCCTTGGTTCTCACAGTCTGCATTCATTTGCAGAGTTCTTACAGCATCATATAAATTCTCCTAAAGACAGTTCTTGTCTGGCTAGTAGACGGAAGCCTTTGACAGTGTTGAAGCCTTTCAGTCTGAACTTCATGGCTAAAGAGAAATCTGCAAGGAAGGGCGGCAGACAGCACCGTGGGGGCACCTCAACGGACCTGCCCGAAGATCTCCATGAACTCTACAAAACCAACCCCGAAGAAATCTATGGTCAGCTCAAGACACGAATCCAATGGATTCGAAGATACTGGGCTGAGCAATGGTTCAACTACAGATTCGTCACCAAGGAGTATGCAGAAAAGTATGCTCTCACGCGTCCTTGGGGAGATATTCTCTATAAAGATCTTCAACCCAAGACCAGCACTGAAGCCATTGCTCAAGGATTTTACCCTTGCATGGTTCGAGGGCCACGGCCAACTGATGCCGACCCATCATCATTGCTATGGTGTCGAGATGATGATCTGTTCAAGCGCAATTATCAGGCTGCAAAGAACTCGGCCAAGGAAAACAAGAAGTCTTTTGGATTAGACTTCAACCCAGGCCCCTCTGCGCCACGTGCTGACGGCACATGTGAAGCTGAACCCAATCTTATTGGGCCCTTCTACAACTTAGAAGGTCTCATCACTCACATTCAGGTTCAAGGTGCAGTCGTGGACCACTCTGCTTATGAATCTGACTCTGATGAAGCACCTAAACCTCCGAAGCCTGTGAAGCAACAGAAACCCAAGGCTTCAAAGCCCTCATCTGCAGCAAAGGTTTCATGAGCGAAGCCTCTGGCCACTACACCTCCTGAAGACAGTGTGCAGTCTAAAGATCTCTCATGCATCTCCAAGCCCGCCAAAGTGAAGAAGCCCGTGCAACCCACTAGTCAAGCACTGACCCCTGCTGTTGTTCTGAGAGCCGAGAATGACGCCATTGATCTGTCCAGCGACGACGATCTTGGCGAAGACGCTCTTGAGCAGTTGATCAAGAGCAAGCAAGAGGCGGAAATCTCCAATGACCTTACCCTATTTGATGTGGAAATCTTAAACAAGTTCATTGATGAGTGGTTTGACAGCCCAAATGTCAGCTTTGATGATCTTCAGCTTCCCATTGGCCTCAGCGTCGCCTTCCATGGAGCCATAGCTGCTGAGCTGGCTCTAGCTTAGAAAATTGTTGAGCTGAAGCATAAGATAGATTATGAAAAGGCTCAGTTCAAGAAGCATATGGCCAAGCTCAATGTTGAAGACATTCAGAACTTCAAGGTCATGATGCAAGAGCTCAAGGAAGCATTCCGTAAGAAACGTGAAGAAGCCAAAGGTTCTCGTGAGCGCATGAAGGATCTTGCTGCCAAATGTGTTCAGGGATACAATGAAGCTGAAAAGCACAAGGCCTTGGGGCGACCAGGCATCGACCCCTGAATGGCTGCCAAGAGGAAGAAGAAGCCAGCTGTGGCCGAACCCGAAGCTCCAAGGCAGGAAGAACATCACATTGTCTTCCCAGCTAGTATGACAGGCTCGAAGCCTAAGGTCCCCACAGTGGCTTCAGAGCTGAAGAAAACAAGAGCGGCCGAAGCCAAGCCAGAAAGCGCAAAACCAAGGCCACCAGTGATGATGCTCCTCCATCCAAGAAACGGAAAACCAAGAAGAGAGACCGGGCTGCTCCCACAGAGCCCCTTGATGTCGAGCCAATCTCAGTGGCTCGCCCAGCATCTAAACATCAAGAGCTCTAGTTGATAGTTCATGAGCCTGCTTCCACAGAGGCTCCTGAAGCTGAAGACAATCCAGTTGTTGACCCCACCACAGCTGAAGACATTGGTCCTCACGACAATGTTGAAGATGATGAAGTCCTTCCTCAGATCACGCAAAATTTGGTATCATCGCCTGTGCTCACGCACAGCGAGCTGATCAGCATTGGTCGTCCTCTGACGCCAACTGCTCAGGATGCATCATGGGCTGATCACCCACAACAACAAGACACCCCGAGTTCTCCCCAACCACAAGTGCAAGATGATGATGACTTTGAGGCCCAGCCAACTCCATCTCCACAGGTGTCGCCAGCGTTACGCAGGCTTCGCAAAGGATCAAGGCCCCAAGTCACTCCAACTGTGAATGTTTCTGAGTCTGAAGCCAAAATGGCTGAAGATATTCCGGCTGCATCAACCGATGAAGAAGAAGAAAGAGTTGCTACACCCCCAACCATCCCTGAAGTTGTTCTCGAGGAGAACGTGTCCGACCCTCCAGCTCTAAAGTGGAGGTTACCCATATTGAGGCAGCCACCAACACCAACACTGAAGCCAATGGCGTGGTCATGGCTGAAGCTAATGTGGCGCCTGACGCTAATGTGGTGCCAGAAGTAAATGCACCTGAAGCTAATGCAGTGCCCGAAGCCAATCCTGAAGCACCTGAAGCCAATGTGGCCCCTGAAGCCCATGTCAATGACAATGCCAATGCTCTTGTACCTACTCCAAGACCTCATACAATTGAGATGGCATATGATCATGGTCAGCCTGTTATGGTCCAATGGCACATTCTGGTTCCTCCACCTGCTGTGGGTCCCCAATTTGACTATCATGTCGAGCACAGGCCTCAAGTCCAGAAGCCCAAGCCAAGACTTCCAAGATTCCCAAGCACTGCAACCTCTCCTGCGGTCTTCAATGCGAATGGCTTCATGGCACACAACACCTTCTTCAACAGCGCCAAGAACCCTTACACCAAACCCCGCATTTCATCTGATCGGTTCTGGAGCTATCAACAGTGCAACTACTATTCATGCGTCCACATATGCGTCTCGACACTGAAGCCATAGCTGGCCTGCCTTGTCTGGAAGAAGCGTTGGATTGCTTCAGAGACACTGGACTTCTGCAGTTTGTCACTGACAAGGAACACTGGAATGAAGAGCTTCTATTACAGTTCTATGCAACCATTCACATTCGAGGCTACAACAGGGATCCGAAGACATGGGTCCTTGAGTGGATGACAGGAAATGTCCATCAGGAAGCCAAAGCTCTTGATATCATTGAGCTCACAGGCCTGCCCACTCCTGGTGAATACTATGAACTAGGTTGTCAGCAACACCAGAATGCATTGGAGAGCATTTTTCAGAAGCCAGAACCCAACATGAGCCAAATGCTGAGCATGATGTGGCCTTTGCCCCACGACGCGGAATACCCGTCTGAATTCTTTGTTGAAGACCTAGAGTATCTGCCTCACACCATTTACCATATCCTCAGAAAAACTCTATGGCCTGTCAAAGGACATTCATCTGCAGCGAAGCTTGAAGGAGCAATGATGTAAGTGCATCTAGTGCCACCCCTAGTTGGTTTTGGAGTATTGACGACAAACCTAGTTGAGGGACTAATGTGTTTGTGAGAATTGCAGGATAACACAGGTAGAAGTCCCTCATTGATTCGGTTTTACTACCAGAGATGACCCCTAAAAATGTATGAAGACATTGAAGTCAAAGGTGGTATATGAAGATAATCACATTGAAGACTATGACAAAAGAAGACACGTTATGAAGCCTATGGAGCTCGAAGACTTAGATCTTTCGTAGTTCTTTTTCTTTTGTGTTGAGTCATAGGAACCACCGCACTTTTAAGTGGGGTCCAGGAGAACCAGTCAGAATGACTGAAGTGATGCCTAAACCAAAAAAACCTATGTCTTCAAGTGAAGACAATGAGAGAGAATCTTGTCCAGAGCCGGACAAGTCAGCTTTGCTTCTAGCCCAAGCAAAGTTGCCATGAGAGTTTGAAATCTGACCGTTGAGACATGTGTCAGTTCCTTAGTGACCCAGGGTCATTTCGGACAAATCAGGTCGGGTTGCCAAGTGGCTATAAATAGCCCACCCCCTACAACCATAAACGGTTGGCTGCTCAGATTGAGAGTACGGCTTTTGTCGTTTGAGAGCAACCCACCTCGAAGCCTTTGAGAGAGAATTCCTTGCGAGGATAAAGCCCTAACCACCCAGAGCTAGAGAACATTGGGCATCACTTAAGTCTTCTTGTCTGTGTGATCTGAAGACTTATTACACTTGAGGACTGTGCATCCCCAGAAGGTTAGGCGTCGCGTTCAGAGCATCAAAGAGACATTGTGGATTGCCAGTGAACGAAGTCTGTGAAGGTTTGGGAGTCTACCTTGAAGACTTACCAGAGTGATTTCGCGAGGACTATGTGACCTTAGCTCAAGGAGAATACGGTGAGGACTTGGTGTCCTGAGCTGCGTGTTCAGGACTGGGTGTCCGGGACTGTGTGTCCTAAGGTTTAAATACCTAGCCGCTCCAACCAGACGTACAGTTGTCACAGCAACTGGAACTGGTCCAACACATCATTGTCTTCAACGAGTCACTGGTTTCATCTTCACTTCCTTTTACTTACTGATCACTCATTGTGAAGTCATTGCGTGTCTGTTCTATCTTTTGTCTTCACAACGTGAGTGTATGATCTGTTTGGCTTCATAGTATCTTCCTACCTGATCCTTATTACACTACAGCTATTTGTCAGTGTGCTTTCACTCTGTTGATACTTGACCATTGCTTGCCTAGTGTAGTCTAACTTCCGCTGCATAGTAATAGGCATATCTATACTGTTTGTCTTCATAACTTCCACGTTTTGAAGACTTTCATAAAAATCGCCTATTCACCCCCCCTCTAGTCGATATAACGCACTTTCAATTGGTATCGGAGCAAGGTGCTCCCTTGTTCTGTGTGATTCGGTTTAACCACCTGGAGTTTTAGCTATGTCGACTGCAGGGATAATTAAAGTCTCTGCTGCGTGCCCCGTCTTCGATGGAACTGAATATCCCTACTGGAAGAATAAGATGCGTATGCATCTTGAAGCCATTGACGTCGACCTATGGTATGTCGTTGAGAACGGCGTTCCCAAGGCTGGAGAAGGTGTCACTGCTGCTGATGTCAAGAAATTCGTTCAACTGGACTCTACTGCCAAGAACATCATCTCTGGTCATCTGACCAAAGGACAGTATGGCCGTGTGAGTGCTTTGAAGACATCCAAGCTGGTCTGGGACTGGCTCTCCAAGGTCAATGAAGGCATCTCAACCCAGAGAGATCAAAGAATCAGTGTCCTTCGCAATCTCTTCAACCGCTTCAAGCGAAATGACAATGAGAATGTCCAGCACACATTTGACAGACTCACTGACATCACAAATGAGCTTCAAGCCCTCGACGGTACTGAGATCACCAAACATGAAGTCGTCAAGACGCTGCTGAGATCACTTGATAGTTCATTTGACATCCTAGCCCTGATGATTCAAGAACGTCCTGATTTCAAGACACTCGATCCATCTGACATACTTGAGAGGCTCAACACACATGAGTTTCAGCTTTCTGAGAAAAGAGATATCTACGGTCCAAACTATGGGCGAACTCATGCCCTGAAGGCAAAAGCTGTTTCCTCATCTGAAGAAGAATCTGACAGCAGTTCTGATGATCCTGAAGACATTGGAAGGGAACTTGCAATGCTAGTGAAGAAGTTCCAAAAATTCACCAAGAAGAAAGGCTTCAGAAAGTCTTCACGATCAAGCTCAAGGAATGATGAAGCTTCTGCTCATGACTACAAGAAAAAACATGCCACAAGTGCAAGAAAACTGGACACTTCATCTCTGAGTGTCCACAGTGGGACAATGAGAACAGAAAGAAGAAGAAGAGCAAGGAATATGACTCAGACGACAAGAAGAAGAAGAAATACACAAAGTCTCTTTCCAAGTCTTCCTCAAAGTCTTCATCACACAAGAAGAGCTCATCTGGCAAGGCACGTGCGTTTGTTGGCAAGGAAATGGATTCAGAGGAGGAGTCCGCTTCTGAGGAGGAAGAGGTGGAGTCTGAGGAAGAGTCTGATTCTGGCATTGCAAGTCTGGCTACAGCATACGTCGCCAAGTCCATCTTCAACACTGAAGACAATGATTTCATCACCGACATCGATGCAAATGACAAGGACTACTCCACTCCTACCTACTGCTTCATGGCACGCGGTGCCAAGGTAAACAAACGCACTACTCACTATCAAACATCTAGTGACGATGACTCTGATTGTGATTCAAAACCCAGTTACAAAACACTTGCTAAAATTGCAGCTGAACAACAGAAAGCCATGGAACATATTCAAAAACTGTGAGACAGAAGCGATGATCTGTTGGGTGCTGAAATGACTCGATCTGAATCCTTAATTGAAGACATAAAAAATCTTCACATTAAGTATCAGGAACTTGAAGATCGTCATGATAATCTCTCAACAACTCATGAAAAGCTTTCCTATGATTATCTTCAAAGGAAGCATGAACTTGAGAAATTGAGAGCGGCTCATGAAGATCTTCAAAAGGAAAACGAGTCACTTTGCGCCGAACAGATCAGTTCCGCTCAGGAAGGATTTGAACCACCATGTCTTAAATGCATCTAGCGTGATAATGCTACTTCTGTTGCTGAATGTTCCACTGCTACTGCTGTTGCAATATCTTCAACTGTTGATGTGGTAACTAACCCCTCTGCTGAGGATACCACTGCTATTGCTGATGAGAATGCTGGGTTGAAGACATTGCTTGAAACAGGGATGTACAAAAGCCTTAAAGGGCATCAGACGCTATGTGATGTCCTGAAAAAGCAGATTCTGAACCGAAACCCTAGGAAAGAGGGTGTAGGGTTCGTAAGGAAAATAAATGCAGATGGCTCTTACTGGAAACCTGAGCAGTACCCCAAAACCAAGTGGGTTGCTACAAAGGAACCTTCAGCAGATCCATCCAATTTATCTGGCTTCACCTATGCTAACCCCATTATCATTGATGAATCCTTTGATGCAAACTATGTACTGTTTAAAAATCAGAATGGTGTAGTGTTTGCCAGGTACATTGGTACTAACTGTAGGAATGGACCGCCTATGAAGAAGATCTGGGTTACGAAAAAGAGTCTGGAAAATCTTCCTGTGAATGTCTTCATGACACCTCACTTGAAGAAGACAAACCTCAGTCCAAAGGCTTCATGCAGACAGAGGACTCACCTGAGTCACACTAACGCAAATGTTTTGCAAGGAAACCATACTCAGGCATATGAATATGAGAGCGGTTCATCAAACCGTCATGTTCATATGACCAAAAATTATTCTGCCTATTCTTATGAGTACTATTGTCCGCCTGCTAGACTGTTTGCTAGGGCTCCAAAAACAAAATTCTCAAATGCTGCACTTAGACTTATTGCTTCTAAGCCACCCTTGAAGATGTGGGTGGTTAAGAAAGCTTAACTCTCTTTTGCAGGGAAAGGTCTCCAGCAGAATAACAAAATCTTCTGACGCTATTGCTGGGGACCTTAAAAATCTTGTAGGGCGCAAGATAAAATGCCCGAATGGCATCATTATGTACTTCGTTCCTGAATCGCATGCTACTCTCCCTATTAGTCCTAATCTGGATCTAAGTTTTCATAACCCACTGGTTCGTCAAATGTTTTTGCTTCACAATTCTCTTCGTGAAGCCTATCCCCCTAACTGCGCTGTAGGGTACGACACCGGCGTCTTCAAAGTCTTCAGAATGATTATTGACAGTGGGTGTACAAATCACATGACTGGCAAAAGAAGCCTTCTTATGGACTCAACCTTACGTCCATCTGATAAGAGCCACATCACATTTGCTGACACTGGTAAAAGTAAGGTATTGGGTCTAGGTAGAGTTGCAATCTCAAAGGATCAACACATGGATAAAGTCATGCTTGTTGAATCCCTTGGTTTCAACTTAATGTCTGTCTCAATGCTTTGCCATTTGAACATGGTCGTAATATTTGGAAAATATCGTTGTCTGGTACTAATGGAATCTGACAAGTCTCTAGTGTATGAAGGGTATCGGAAAGATGATTTGTATTTGGTAGATTCTCAGCAGGGCCACAACTTGCAGTATGTCTTCTTGCAAAAGCTTCAGAATGCTGGCTTTGGCATCGGAGGCTTGGGCATGCTGGCATGAGGAACCTCCACACCCTTGCTAAGAAGGAACATGTCATAGGCATCGAGGGCGTCAAGTTCAAGAAAGATCACTTATGCGATGCCTGTGAAGCAGGGAAGATGACGAGGGCAAAACATCCCTCGAAGACAATCATGACCACTACTCGACCCTTCGAACTGCTTCACATGGATCTTTTTGGTCCCACTCACTACTCAACTTTCACTACTACTGCTTGCCTCTATGGCTTTGTCATTGTTGATGATTACTCTAGATATACTTGGGTGCACATAATCCTTTACAAGACTGAAGTGCAGGATGTCTTCAGACGCTTCGCCAATCGAGCTATGAACAATTTCGGCGCCAAGATAAAGCACATCAGAAGTGACAATGGCACTGAATTCAAGAACACTGGCCTTGATACATATCTTGATACCTTGGGCATCACACATGAATTCTCAGCTCCGTACACGCCACAGCAGAATGGCATCGTCGAACGCAAGAACAGAACACTCATTGAGATGGCCTGAACGATGCTAGATGAATACAAGACTCCAAGAAAATTCTGGACTGAAGCCATTGACACTGCATGCCATACAATCAATCGTGTTTATCTTCACAAGCTTCTGAACAAGACATCTTATGAACTCCTAACTGGCAAGAAGCCAAATGTCAGTTACTTCAGAGTATTTGGCGCAAGGTGCTGGATCAAGGACCCACACCACACCTCAAAGTTTGCACCAAAAGCACATGAGGGTTTTATGCTTGGATATGGAAAGGATTCGCACTCCTACAGAGTCTTCAATCTCTTTCATTACAAAGTGGTTGAAACAGTGGATGTGCGGTTCGATGAAACCAACGGATCACAAAGAGAGCAGCTGCCAAGTGTGCTAGATGAAGTTCCATCCAGTGAATCAATCAAGTTAATGGGAACTTGAGAGATTATACCTTCTGAAGCTCATCCTGAAGAAGAACTTATCATTTCAGCACCTGATCAACATGAAGACATTGCTCAGCCTGAAGACATTCCTTCCAACAATGGCAGTGAACAGCAAGAGCAAAGTCTTCACCCTGTACATCCTCGCGTTGCCAATGAAGTGCAGATTGAAAGAATAATTGATAGCATCAATGCACCTGGTCCACTCACTCGTTCAAGGGCAACTCAGCTAGCAAATTTCTGTGGGCACTTCGCATTCGTCTCAATTGCAGAACCCAAGAAAGTTGAAGAAGCCTTCATGGAACCTGAATGGATTCAAGCTATGCAAGAAGAGCTTCAACAGTTTGAGCTAAATAATGTATGGGAACTGGTTAAGCGTCCTGATCCACGGAAGCACAATATAATAGGCACAAATGGATATACCGCAACAAGCAAGATGAGCATGGTCAAGTTGTCAGAAACAAAGCTCGTCTCGTTGCTCAAGGATATACTCAAGTGGAAGGCATTGACTTCGATGAAACATTTTCCCCTGTGGCTAGGCTTGAAGTCATACGCATACTGCTGGCCTATGCAAATCATCATAACATACTTCTATATCAAATGGATGTGAAGAGTGCCTTTCTCAATGGCAAGATTGAAGAAGAAGTGTATGTTGCACAACCGCCTGGCTTTGAAAATCCAAAACATCCTAACATGGTATACAAGCTCAACAAGGCACTGTATGGCCTCAAACAAGCCCCTAGGGCCTGGTATGACACACTCAAATACTTCCTGAAGAGCAAAGGCTTCATACCTGGTTCCCTAGATCCCACTCTTTTCACGAAGACATATGATGGTGAACTGTTTGTGTGCCAAATATATGTGGATGACATTATCTTCGGCTGCACCAATCAGAAGTACAGTGAAGAGTTTGGATATATGATGCAAGAGCAATATCAGATGTCCATGATGGGGGAGCTGAAGTTCTTCCTTGGTCTTCAAATACGGCAACAACACAATGGCATCCTCATATCTCAAGAGAAGTATCTCAAAGATTGCCTGAAGAAGTTCGGTATGCAAGACTGCAAAGGCTTCACAACACCAATGCCAGCCAAACATCATCTGGGTCCTGACGACAATGGTAAAGAGTTCGATCAAAAGGTATACCACTCCATGATTGGTTCTTTACTTTATTTATGTGCATCTAGGCCAGATATTATGCTTAGTGTTTTCATGTGTGCTCGATTTCAAGCAGCACCCAAGGAGTCGCATCACTTAGCTGTGAAGCAAATTCTTCGATATTTGGCTCACACCCCAACTCTAGGATTATGGTATCCAAAGGGCTCAGAGTTTGATTTGGTTGGATTCTCGAATGCTGATTATGCTGGTGACAAAGTTGATCGCAAGTCTACATCAGGCACATGTCACTTTCTGGGACGATCACTTGTATGTTGGTCTTCAAAGAAGCAGAACTGTGTATCTCTCTCCACTGCTGAATCTGAATACATTGCTGCTGGATCTTGCTGCGCTCAGCTTCTGTGGATGAAGCAAACACTCAAGGACTATGGCATTCATCTGAAGCAAGTGCCACTTTACTGTGACAACGAAAGCGCCATCAAGATTGCCAACAACCCAGTTCAGCACTCGAAGACAAAGTACATTGAAATTCATCATCACTTTCTTAGAGATCATGTTGTGAAGGAAGACATTGATATCATACATGTCAACACTGAAGAGCAATTGGCAGATATCTTCACCAAGCCCTTGGATGAGAAGAGGTTTTGCAAGTTACGGTGTGAGCTAAATATCCTGGAATCCTCAAATGTCCTGTGATCAGGCACACATCCTAACCCTTATGCATATTGATGACTTAGATGTGCAACACACAAAGTAAAGTATATCTTCAATCAATGAAGACATACATTCTAAGTGTGAATACATTAATGTGGAATTTGAATTCGGAGCGCCACGATAATTGTGCGCCGTGTCTGGGTCTAATACTTCCTATACGGTGGGTAACGCCACCACCAAACGTTCTATTTTGAAGTGTTTCACTCATGGCGTTACCTTGCAATGTCTTCACATTTGGTTTGGCTTCGAACTCAACATATTTTCATGATTATCTTCACTATGTTGATTATATATATATATATATATATATATATATATATATATATATATATGCTAGTGTTCTGTCCTCTACAGCATTCACTTATAGCTATATCTTCGTGTTGAATCTTTTGAACTAAGTGACTGTGATCGGACCCCAACTTCTCTATGCTTTCTATCTCAAACTCTATCTCTCCAAGTCATATGCATTCTATTGAAACTATCGAATGTCTTCACTGCGTCCTTGTCAGCAGAAGATATAGAGACAACCATAAAGTCCGTTTTCAATGCTAATTCCTCCACATAAAATCCGGAGAAGCAGGAACGACCACCCGACAATCCAGGCGTGCGTGGGACGTGGAACAAACCCCAAACTTCCGCAAACTGGCCATGCGTTCCTCAGATGCAAATCGCCAGGGGCACCTGTGTAATATCATAGTGCCGCCCCTTTGCCTATAAATACACACTCACAGTGGTAACTATCTCTTCTTCCACCCTCGCACGAACCCTAGCGCCACTGCTAGCTCTCGACGACGCCGGCGACGAAGCGCTTCGCTGCCGCAACCTCTCTGACGCCGTCTTCACGACGACCGCGGACATCGTCCTCTCCGCTGTCGCCGTAGGTCTCCTCCGTCGCTAATTTAGGGCACGGACGAGTGAACTGCTCGGCCTCATCTATCGCTCAGTCTAGCAGTTCTCAGTGCGGAAAATAAAACTGCCTTTTTACAGCACGGTTGATCCTATTGATCTGTCACTTTCTACCACAAGCAGTTTCTGCTCACACAAACTAGATCTCTCTCAAACTGCATCTCATAACATGCCTAGAATATTCACTTGTGCTTCAAAAAGTAGTTAGATTCCTCACTTGTACTGATCTGTGGATTCGTACAAATCTGGAACCAACTTCTTGTCTATGAGTGAATGTCTTCGCATGATGAGGTCAATGTCTTGTAAACTGATTTATCTTCAAAATCTTCTGAGAATGCATATGACCTCTTCCCCTTCCCTCGCACCTTAATGCTGTCACAGGTACATGTCCATGGGAGAATCCTTTGGTTCTCATAGTCTGCATTCATTTGTAGAATTCCTACAGCATCACATAAATTCTCCTGAAGCCAGTTCCTATTGGTCCAGCAAAAGAAAGCCTTTGAAGCCTTTGAACGTCTTGAAGCCTTCCAAGTTAAGGTTTATGGCTTCAGAAACAGTAGCAAGGAAAGGGGGCAGACAGCGACGTGGAGGAACATCCAAAGATCTGCCTGATGAACTGGCAGAAATGTATAAAACAGATCCTGAAGAGAATTATGGTCAGCGCAAGACCCGAATCCAATGGATTCGACGCTATTGGGCAGAACAATGGTTCAAATACCGCTTCACAACCCAAGAGTATGCTGAGAAAAGTGCCATAAAAAGACCGTGGGGAGACATCTTATACAAGAACCTTGTACCCAGGTCCAGAGATGAAGCTATTGCCCAAAGCTTCTATGCATGCATGGTTCATGGGCCACAGCCTGATGATGCCCATCCGTCGTCACTACTCTGGTATCGTGATGACAATCTGTTCAAGCGCAACTTCTAGTTTGCCCAAAACTCAGCGAAGCAGAACAAGAAGAAATTTGGGTTAGACTTCAACCCTGGTCCCTCAGCACCAAGGGCAGATGGCACACAAGAAGCAGAATCCAATGTCATCGGTCCGTATGCCAACCTTGAAGGCCTCATCACCTACATCTTGGTTCAAGGGACTGCAGTGAATGAGCCAGTAGCTGATACTGAGTCTGATGAAGCGCCTGCAGTGCCGAAGCTGAAGCAGTTGAAGAAGCCAAAAGCTTCAAAGCCAGCCCCTTCACCAAAAATCTCAAAGGTGAAGCCATTGGCGACTGCACCTCCTGAAGACAGTGTGCAGTCTGAAGACTTATCACACGTCTCAAGGCACCAGAAGGCCAAGATGCCTCTGTCTCACACTGGGAAAGAGCTCACAGCTGCTGCCATCCTGCGCAGTGAAGCCATTGATCTGTCAAGTGATGAAGATCTTGGAGATGACGCTCTTGAGCAACTCATCAAGAGCAAAGAAGAAGAAGAAATCTTCAACAATCTGCCTCTCTTTGATGTCGCCATCATCCACAACTTCATTGACGAGTGGTTTGCCACACCAAACATCAGCTTTGAAGATCTACAGCTGCCCGTTGGCCTCAGCGTCGCTTTCCAAGGCGCTATTGCTTCAGAACTTGCCATTGCCTAGTGCATTGTTGAACTGAAGCAGAAAATTGATCATGAAAAGGCTCAGTTCAAGAAGGATATGGACAAGCTCAGCGTGCAAGAAGTGAAGAGCTTCAAGATCATGTTGCATGAGCTAAAGGAAAACTTTCTGAAGAAGTGTGCAGAAGCTCAGGGTTCACGTGAGCGAATGAAGTCTCTGGCTGACAGATGTGTGCAAGCCTACAATGAGGCTGAGAAGCACAAGGCACTTGGGCGTCCTGGCATCGACCCCAAGATGGCCGCAAAGAAAAAGAAGAAGACTGTTCCAGCTGAACCAGAGGCACCAAGGCAGGAAGCAGTTCCGCTTATCTTCCCAACTGCAACGACTGGCTCGAAGCCAAAGAGCCGGTCAACAGCTTCAGAGCTCAAGAAGACAAGAACTGCTGAGGCTGAAGCCAGGAAGAGGAAAAGCTCTGAAGCCTCTCCTACTGCCCCCAGCAAGAAAAAGAGAAAGACCAAGAAATCTCGGGCTGCTCCCACAGAGCCCTTGATAGTTGAACCTATTTCTATGGTTCACCCTGACACAGAATGTCAACTGACGGTTCATGAGCCTGCTTACACAGAGGCTCCTGAAGCTGAAGACATTCCAGCAGCTGATCCCATCGCTGCTGAAGACATTGGTCATCGTGACAATGTAGAAGATGATGCAGCCCTTCCTCAGTTAGAACACAGCGAACTCATCAGCATTGGTCGTCCACTGACGCCAATTGCACAGGATGCTTCATGGGTGGATCGCCCTCAAGAGGAAGAAGACTATGAGGCCCAGCCCACTCCAACCCCACAGGCGTCGTCTGCGTTCCGCAGGCTTCGCAAAGGTCCAAGGCCTCAAGTCTATGCTGAAGACATTCCGGCTGCATCAGCCGCAGAAGAAGCACCACAAGAGCCCACTCCTCTGCTCCACCAAGAAGCAGTTCTCCAGGAGAACGTGCTTGTGACCGACCCTCCAGCTAGTCAAGCGGAGGATGAAAATCTTGAGGCTGCCACAACCAACAACGAAGCTAATGTGGAGCCCTCCCCAGCAAAAGCTTCAGAAGACAGCGAAGCCACTGAACCCACTACTTCTGTTCCTGAGTCTGCTGCAGGTCCCTAATTCAAGTATCATGTTGAGCACAGGCCTCAGGTCCAGAAGCCAATCCCCAGACTGTCAAGGTTTCCAGGTCCTGCATCAGCACCTGGCTCCTTCAACATCAATGGCTTCAGGGCAGATAATACTTTCTTCAATAGCTCCAAGAACCCCTATTCAAGGGAAAGGATTTCATCAGATAGGTTCTGGAGCTATCCTCAGCGCAGCTACTACTCTTGCATACTGTACAACCAAGGTCGCATTTTACCGCACAAGCGCCTTGATGTTGAAGCTATTGCTGGTCTGCCCTGTCTAGAGGAAGCGTTGGATTGCTTCAAACAAGTGGGTCTGCTACAGTTCATTACTGATGAAGAGCATTGGAACGAAGAGCTGCTGCTACAATTCTATGCCACACTACACATCAAAGGATACAACAGAGATTCGAAGACTTGGGTCCTGGAGTGGATGACCGGCAACGTTCATCATGAAGCCAATGCATTTGATATCACTGAGCTCACTGGCCTGCCCACTCCAGGCGAATTCTTCGAGCAAGGCTGTCGGCTACACACTAAAGCTATTGAGAGCATATTTCAGAGGGCTGAAACGAATATGAGTCAGATGCTCTCCGTGATGAAGCCATTGCCCCACGATGCTCCTTATCCCACAGAGTTCTTCGTTGAAGACCTTGAGTACCTGCCCAGGACCATCTATCACATCATCCGGCGGACTCTCTGGCCCATTAAAGGACACTCTCCAAATGCCAAGATCGAGGGTGCAATGAAGACTCTGATATTCTGTATCCTTCATGGCAAATGCTTCAACGCACAGGATTTCTTCATACGCCAACTAGCTGCATCAGGCTAAGAACTGTTTGGTTTAAAGTTCTATGCTCCTTGGGTAATGAGGCTGATCAAACTTCACTCTGCCATCTCGTATCAGCCCTCATCCCGCAACCATCGGATCTTCTTGCCTGATGTGGATACCTCTGCTGAAGCCATCTATCCTGAACCTGCCAAGCAACCTCTGAGTCTTCAGAATGCAGAACACCAGAGCTTCACTCAAAGCGTTGAAGGTGTTGAAGTCATCTCCAGGGTGTATCCTCTGGCTGGCACTACACGTGCACCACACCCTGCTTCAACTGAAGCCACTGACAGTGCCACTGCTTCAAGACCCAAGAAGCGCACTCGTGTTCTCAACGACCGAGAACTTCTTATGGCCCTTCATCAAAAGCAGGATAGGCATCATGACTGGTTGAAGAGACAGATGAAAAGCCTCTTGGTGGATGTAAACCGCATCCGAAATCTTGCCACCAAGAACGCTTTCGTTGCCCATGAAACCTGTCGCCGCACATGGAAAGGGCTAACAATGATGCTTTCTGAAGCTGATCTTCAAGAGGATGGCTTCACTAAGAGATTCAAATTTGACTCCACACCTCCTCGAAGAGCTGTGCTGCTGGGGACTCCATCTCTTGAAGACTCTGAGTTTTCTTCCTCTGTTGCCACAGTCACTGCCAGAATCATTGAGGAAGAAGACGATGCTATCTCACCGCCACCTGCTTCAGCACCTCCAAGCTCTTCTGCACCGCCAAGCAATGCCAACAACCCTGCTACTTCACCTACTCCTCATGGGAACGAGTAGAGGCTCTATGTCTTCAAACCTTTTTGGTCATTACTGACAAAAGGGGGAGAAGCATATGAGATTGATAGTCTTCAAGCGGGTTCATATGGGCAGGTGCCTTATATTTTTCTTCGTGCTTACAACTCTCGTTTTTATTGCTACATTTGGTTCTTATGAGTTGTAACACTTAAACCGGATGGTCGTCTGCTACTTGTTTGCCACCCTGTTTTGCGAAGATAAATTCCGCACGTGCGACGATAAATTCCGCACTTATCTCATTCTGCAGACGTCCATTTTCCATTATGCATGTCATTATCTTCATATACTTTCACATGCATAGTGGATTGTCATCATAAGCTGAAGTGGATCTCCACAAGTACAACCTGCCATGTGCATTTGCATTCCAAAAGCAAATTAACTTATATGCACATCTTCAGGGGGAGCCCTTGCAACTTATGAAGACAATTCCTTATCCTTTACAAGTTCACAGACTATATTCCCCGTTGAAAACTTCAACTAGTTTGTCATCAATCACCAAAAAGGGGGAGATTGTAAGTGCATCTAGTGCCACCCCTAGTTGGTTTTGGAGTATTGATGACAAACCTAGTTGAGGGACTAATGTGTTTGTGAGAATTGCAGGATAACACAGGTAGAAGTCCCTCATTGATTCGGTTTTACTACCAGAGATGACCCCTAAAAATGTATGAAGACATTGAAGTCAAAGGTGGTATATGAAGACATTCACATTGAAGACTATGACAAAATAAGACACGTTATGAAGCCTATGGAGCTCGAAGACTTAGATCTTTGGTAGTTCTTTTTCTTTTGTGTTGAGTCATAGGAACCACCGTACTATTAAGTGGGGTCCAGGAGAACCAGTCAGAATGACTAAAGTGATGCCTAAACCAGAAAAAACCTATGTCTTCGAGTGAAGACAATGAGAGCGAATCTTGTCCAAAGACGGACAAGTCAGCTTTGCTTGTAGCCCAAGTAAAGTTGCCGTGAGAGTTTGAAATCTGACCGTTGAGACACGTGTCAGTTCCTTAGTGACCCAGGGTCATTTCGGACAAATCAGGTCGGGTTGCCAAGTGGCTATAAATAGCCCACCCCCTACAACCATAAACGGTTGGCTGCTCAGATTGAGAGTACGGCTTTTGTCGTTTGAGAGCAACCCACCTCGAAGCCTTTGAGAGAGAATTCCTTGCGAGGATAAAGCCCTAACCACCCAGAGCCAGAGAACATTGGGCATCACTTAAGTCTTCTTGTCTGTGTGATCTGAAGACTTATTACACTTGAGGACTGTGCATCCCCAGACGGTTAGGCGTCGCGTTCAGAGCATCCAAGAGACATTGTGTATTGCCAGTGAACGAAGTCTGTGAAGGTTTGGGAGTCTACCTTGAAGACTTACCAGAGTGATTGGGCGAGGACCATGTGACCTTAGCTCAAGGAGAATACGGTGAGGACTGGGTGTCCTGAGCTGCGTGTTCAGGACTGGGTGTCCGGGACTGTGTGTCCTAAGGTTTAAATACCTAGCCGCTCCAACCAGACATACAGTTCTCACAGCAACTGGAACTGGTCCAACACATCATTGTCTTCAACGAGTCACTGGTTTCATCTTCACTTCCTTTTACTTACTGATCACTCATTGTGAAGTCATTGCGTGTCTGTTCTATCTTTTGTCTTCACAACATGAGTGTATGATCTATTTGGCTTCATAGTATCTTCCTACCTGATCCTTATTACACTACAGCTATTTGTCACTGTGCTTTCACTCTGTTGATACTTGACCATGGCTTGCCTAGTGTAGTCTAACTTCCGCTGCATAGTAATAGGCATATCTATACTGTTTGTCTTCATAACTTCCATGTTTTGAAGACTTTCATAAAAATCGCCTATTCACCCCCCCCTCTAGTCAATATAACGCACTTTCAAATGAAGACATTGGTTTTCTATATCTTCAATGGCATCAGCTTCAATGCTCAAGACTTCTTCATCAGGCAGTTGGCTGCATGTGGCTCCGACATCTTTGGTCTAAATGTTTATGCTCCATGGGTAATGCGACTTATCAAGCTTCACTCTTGCTTCAACTATGAGCCATCCGCACGCAATCATCTTGTATTCTTGCCAGAGGTTGATCTGTCTGTTGAAGCCATTTACCCAGAGCCTGCTAAGGATTCACTATATCTTCACAATGGTGATCGTCAAAGCTTCACACGGCCCATTGAAGGGGTTCGGGCAGTCTCTCGTGTTTATCCCTTGGCTGGTAACACATGTGCCCCTCGCACACCAACTAACGCCACTGGCAGCACCATTGCCCAAAAGCCTTGGAAGCGCTCTCGTGTTCTCAATGACCGAGAGCTTCTTGTCGCGCTACACTAGAAACAGGATAAGCATCACAACTGGCTTAAGCGTCAGATGCAAAGCCTCTTGGTGGATGTCAATCGCATTCGCAATCTTGCCACCAAGAATGCCTTTGTTACTCACGAAACCTGTCGGAGGTCTTGGAAGAGTTTGACATTGCTTAGTGTTGAAGCTGATCTGCAAGGTGATGGCTTCACTGAACGATTCATGTTTGACTCAACTCCTCCAAGGAATGCTCACTTGCGTCGCAATCCCTCACTTGAAGACTCTGACTATTCGTCCTCAGCTGCGATAGTGAATGCCAGAGTCATCGATGACCAAGATGATGCCACTTCACCTCCTCCAACTTCAGCGTGTGTCAACACTGCACCAAGTTCTTCTGCACCACCGGACCTCAACGACGACCTGCTGCTTCACGTGCACCTCATGGGAACGAGTAGGCGCTCTATGTCTTCAAACCTTTTTGGTCGTTACTGACAAAAGGGGGAGAAGCATATGAGTTGATAGTCTTCAAGTGGGTCCATATGGGTGGTTGCTCTATCTTATTTGCTACTTTTGCCAAGTTCTTACAACTCTCGTTTTTCGATACATTTGGTTCTTTGAGTTGTAACACTTAAACTCGATGGTCGTCTGCTACTTATTTGCTATTCTATGATGCGATGATAAATTCTGCATGTGCGACGATAACTTCCGCACTTAGGTCATTTTGCAGACGTCCATTTTTCATTATGCATGTCATTATCTTTGTTATATCAAATCATGCATGATGAATTGTCATCATAAGTTGAAGATGATCTCCGCTAGTACAACCTGCCATGTGCATTTGCATTCCAAAAGCAAATTACTTATATGCACATCTTTAGGGGGAGCCTTTGCCGCTTATGAAGACAATACCCTATCCGTTACAATTTCACATACTTTATTCCCCGTTGAAAACTTCAACCAGTTTGTCATCAATCACCAAAAAGGGGGAGATTATAAGTGCATCTAGTGCCACCCCTAGTTGGTTTTGGAGTATTGACGACAAACCTGGTTGAGGGACTAATGTGTTTGTGAGAATCGCAGGATAAAACAGGTAGAAGTCCCTCATTGATTCGGTTTTACTACCAGAGATGACCCCTAAAAATGTATGAAGACATTGAAGTTAAAGGTGGTATGTGAAGACATTCACATTGAAGACTATGACAAGAGAAGACATCGTGTGAAGACTATGGAGCACGGAGACTTAGTTGTTTCGTTGTTTCGTTTTCTTCTTTGTTGAGTCATAGGAACCACCATACTATTAAGTGGGGTCCAAGTGAACCAGTCAAAATGACTGAAGTGATGCTTAACCAAAATCCTATGTCTTCGAGCGCAGACAGTGAGAGCAAATCTTATCCAGAGTTGGATAAGTCAGCTTTGCTTGTAGCCCAAGTAAAGTTGCCGTGTGTGTTTGAAATCTGACCGTTGTAACACGTGTCAGTTCCTTAGTGACCCAGGGTCATTTCGGACAAATCAGGTTGGGTTGCCTAGTGGCTATAAATAGTCCACCCCCTACAATCATAAATGGTTGGCTGCTCAGAGTTAGTGCACGGCTTTTGTCGTTTGAGAGCAACCCACATCGAAGCCTTTAAGAGAGAATTCCTTGCGAGGACAAAGCCCTAAACACCCAGAGCCAAAGAGTGTTAGGCATCACTGAAGTCTTCTTGTCTGTGTGATCTGAAGACTTATTACACTTGAGGACTGTGAATCCTCCAGCCGGTTAGGCGTCGCGTTCTGAGCATCCAAGAGTCATTGTGGATTTCCGGTGAACGAAATCTGTGAAGGTTTGGAAGTCTACCTTGAAGACTTACCAGAGTGATTGGGCAAGGACTGGGTGTCCTTAGCTCAAGGGGAATAAGGTGAAGACGCGGTCTTCTAAGTTGAATCTCAGCCTCCCTAACCAAACATACAGTTGTCACAGGAACTGGAACTGGTCCAACAAATCATTGTCTTCAACGAGCCACTGGTTCCATCCTTCCCATCTCTTTACTTACAGATTGGTCCTTGTGAAGTCATTGCCTGTTTGCATTATCTATTTGTCTTCACTGTGTGACTGCTTGTTCTGTTTGGCTTCACACTATCTTCCATCTTGATCTCTACTACCATAGCTGCTATTAGTCTTTGTGCTTTCATTTCATTGAATACTTGACTATGGCTTGCTTAGTGTAGTCTACCTTCCGCTGCATGGTAATAGGTTTATTTCTATCATTTGTCTTCGAAACTTTCATGTTTTGAAGACTTTCATAAAAATCGCCTATTCACCCCCCATCTAGTCGATGACTAGCACTTTCACTTCCCAAAAAGGCAAATGTGGTTGCACTGGGAAAGAAACTCGATTCAGCGGCACCATGACCCAGTCAACGGGATATTCAAGTTGAGTTATATTCAGGTTCAACTTCAAAATGAAAATGACCGGTGTCATAGCATGCCATGAAACGCAAAACTACACATGCATCACATAATAATAAAAATGACCGAGGTCATCCATATACACACCAAGCATAAACATCAACAACTCATATCACTTTACTGCTCAAAATGACTTGCAACTTAACCAAAATAGTTTGCAACAAGTTTTATTAATTTCTCATGCAAGAAAGTAACTCCGATAAATTTCTCATATGCTTGACAAAAGATTTCACTATCAACAACACTTAATTTTATCAACTAAGTTGGGTTCAAGCATTCTGTAAGACTAGTAAAATGATTACACAAGTATTTAACAGGATATTTTCTAGCAATTTTTTATCAATTTATGTATACAAGAACAAAGCTTTAAATAATTGCTAACATGCATAACAAAATCATTTCTAACATCACCACAAATAAACCTTAACTTGCTTTACCCACTAAACAAGTTTCAATCATTCTGTAAATCAAACATAACAACTAACTAAGATTTAACAGAATACAAATAACACAATAATTATTTAAGTGCATGGATTAATCATTTCATTCAACTAAGAAAATCAAAAATATTGAAATGACACCACGAAAATGTTGTTGTGGCTTGCCTTAGTGCAGATGAGGTTCACAAGCCTTCTGGTGATCCTCAAGACAAGCCTCACCCTCTGAAAATAAATTTAAACACAAAAGGCAAATATCAAGAACACTTCTGAAAATCACCAGAAATTATAAACAGCTCAGAAAAATCTCATGTTTGGTGAGCCACTAGATGTCTTTTCAAAGAACACAATGCAAAAAGAATCAATTCATTTGGACTTATGGTTGAAGAGTTATAACGGTTGAAGTTCTCTGGAATATAAATGATTTTAAATTTAAATAAATAGCTGAGGGGGTGGTGACGTCGAAGGCATAAAACCTCAGGGCGCCACCACTCGTGCGGCTTCGCACGCGTACAGAGTGGCTGATTAGCGGGCCCCGCTAGTCAGGTGGGGGAAGGGGGAGAAAGAAACAGAGAAGGCCGCGGCTTCACCAAAGCTCTCGCTGGTGACGAGGGCTTCTTGGCCCAAACGAGAGGGAGGGATTTAGAGAGGGGATGATGGCGCACCTACCCATACCCGTAGCGTGGCTAGGGGTGGTCGGACGACGTTAGAAACAAGCTCATAAGCGGAGGTAGAATGCGGAGGTTGCCGGAGTTGAGGAAGACGGCGAACGGAGGCCACTCCAGGGGCTCCAAGCGAGCGAGATGGCCTCATCGGAGGGAGGCGGAAGCCCTGGAGGGGTTGCCCTGGCCCGGGAGAGGCTAGAGCTTCCGCTGCGACCAGAGGGGATCGACGGCGAGCCCGGGCTCGGGGACGGCGGCCCGAGGCCTGCCCGGCCGGGCTACGGCTTCCTACACAGTCCTGGAGTGTGTGGGAGTGCTGGGTGGTGCTCGAGGAGGCTGGGGGTGGCCCTATTTATAGGCGAGCGGTGAGGGGGCTTCGGGCTCCACCGCTGGACACCTATCCATGGCGCCCGGCGACGAGCGGCATCAGTGAGAGGGGGAGAAGGCGACGGAGGTCACGCGGCAACTGTGGGCGAATGGATACGAGCACAGGATCGAGAGGATGGCGATGAGCACAGTGCGCTCCGCATTGTGGGGCTGGCCGGACCTTGCCCGTGCTCGCTGTGATGATCTCCGGCGTCGGTGAGCACCAGAGGGAGGTTAAGGGCTTAGAGACGAAGATGGTGGCGCGGTTTGGCATGCTCGGGCAGGCGAGGGAAGTGAGCACGCGTGAACAGAGCGCTCGGCGACGCTCAAAGCGCGTCGACACGCATGCCAACACCCCTAGACGAGCGTGGTCACCGCATGAACTATGACATCAGGCCGACCTAAGCACAAACTTGATTTCTGGCATGATGTTCGTGGTAGTTTTTGAGTGTTACCATGAATTGGTTTGGATCCAAGTGCAGTAGAGAGGTTTTTACAAGCCAGGTAAGTTTCTGATCAATAACTTTGAACAGTTACAGTGGTCAAACAGCTGGGAGATTGAGGCTGTGCTTTGGAGGCTAGTTATAAGTTACTAAGGTAAAGATGCACAAGAAAGTTTAGGTCAAATGGAGCAAGTAAAATGGTAGTTCCTTTAGAAACCACCATTTCTGTCCAGAATAAAAAATATTTTCTGTAGCAAAAATATTCCAAAAAGTACTTGTATTTTTGCTCGGGAAGGTGCCCTAGGGTTCACAGAATATTTGTGAATTATCCCAGATTTTTCTGAGCCATAAAAATTAGGGTTGCTTTGAAGCAAACAGATCTGGCTAGGGTTCTTGAGAGAAAATGAATATTTTTCATTCAAGAAAATATTCCAAAGATTATTTTGGGGTGGATCAGAAGTGAAATGATGATTTAGGAGGAAAGTGAAGCAATTGGGTGAAAGCCAAGGTTTCCCAAGGGTTTAAGTCCTTATGAAAAGATTCAAGAACTCCAAGTTTCAGAAAATTTTCAAATGAAAATCAAGCAAATTAGAGAGGGCAAAAACCAAGTTGTCACAAACCTCCCCCACTTAGAATAAATCTCGTCCTCGAGATTCGGTTGCTTGGGAAAACCACTCTGGATACTGATCCCTAAGGAATTCTTCCCGCTCCCAAGTCGCTTCTGACTCTGTGTGATGCTCCCACTGAACCTTGTAATATTTTATGACTTTACTGCGAGTGACCCTTTCCATCTGATCCAAAGTTTTGAACGGTCTCTCTTCATAAGTTAAATCTTTTGCCAACTCTATCTCAGCCATTCCAGTCCTTTTTTCAGGCAGGGATATGCATCGTCTCAATTGCGAAACATGGAACATGTTGTGTACGTCTGCCGTTCCAGTTGATATGCAACTGTACCCACTCGAGACATAATCGTGAATGGACCAATAAATTTGGGTGCCAGCTTTCCACGAGTCTGAAATCTCTATACTCCTTTCATAGGAGTGAGTCGGAGGTATACATGTTCTCCGGGCTCAAAACTGACCTGCCGATGCTTTGCATCATAATAACTCTTCTGTCGAGATTTTGCCAATTGCAATTTGTCTCTGATTTCCCTAACTTGATTTTCAGCTTCCATCATGAGATTCGTTCTGAAGATACGGCTATCTCCAGTCTGAGACCAATTTAGAGTGCGGCACTTTCGACCATACAGAGCTTCGTATGGTGACATCCTTAGACTGGTCTGGAAACTGTTGTTATAAGAGAACTCGACATATGGCTATCAATCTTCCCATTTAACTCCTTTGGCTAGCACACAGGCTCATAACATATCTTCGACTATTTCATTTACCCGCTCTATTTGTCCATCTGTCTGAGGGTGATAGGACGTACTATATTTCAGTGCTATCCCCAAGGCTTGATGGAGACGGGACCAAAAAGCAGAGGTAAACAAGGAACCTCGGTCGGAAGTGATAGTTCGGGGTACTCCATGCAGACTGACTATGTGGGATACATATAGTAATGCGAGTTCATTTGCTCTGTATCTGGTGCTAATCGAAATGAAGTGGGCAACCTTGGTTAGGGTGTCTACTATAACCTTGGTTAGGGCATCCTTGCCTCGTTGAGTCCTAGGCAATCCTGTGATGAAATCCATGCAAACGTCATCCCATTTCCACTGTGAAACTGGCAGCGGTTGGAGGAGTCTGGCTGGCTTCTGATGCTCTACCTTCACCTTGTTGCATATGTCGCAACAGGCCACGAAATAGGCAATGTCTTTCTTCATTCCCTCCCACCAGAATATTTGTCTGAGATCCTCATACATTTTCGTACCTCCCGGGTGAATGGAATATGCGGATTCATGTGCTTCTGACAGGATAAGTCCGGTTGATTTGGCACACAAATTCGTCCACAGAATTGGAGGGTACCGAATTTGTCCTTGGAGAAGTAGGGGCCCTGCTTTGCCATCTGACCCTTGGCATGTCTTTGCAGCTTGGCGTCAGCTGGCTGGGCCTTACGGATTTCCATCTCAAGTGTGGGGGTAATTTCCAAAATATTTGCGAGGCCAGCATCCACGACGACCAAGTTGAGCTGAGTGATCTCCTCTTGGAGTTTGGTAGGCAATGATTTCAATATGGCATTTAAGCTGACGGGCTTTCGACTGAGGGCACCGGCAACGACGTTGGCCTTGCCTGGATGGTAGTTTATTCCAAGGTCATAATCCTTGACCAACTCTAGCCATCTTCACTGACAGAGATTTAAATCTGGCTGAGTGAAGATGTACTTGAGACTCTTGTGGTCGGTAAAAATTTGGCACCTTTTTCCAATGAGGTAGTGTCTCCAAATTTTTAATGCATGAACTACCGCAGCCAATTCCAAATCATGAGTAGGATAATTTCGATCATGGGGTCGTAGCTGTCGCGATGCATAGGCTACTACCTTGCTGTCCTGCATAAGCACGCAACCAATACCTTGTCTGGAGGCATCACAGTACACATCAAAACTGCGATAAATGTCTGGAAGAGTCAATACAGGTGCGGCTGTCAGACGTATCTTTAGCTCATTAAAACTCTTCTCAAAATCCTCCGTCCACTTAAACTTCTTATACTTTTTGAGAAGCTCCGTCATGGGTTTAGCAATTTTGGAAAACCCTTTAATAAAACGACGATATTATCCAGCTAATCCGAGGAAACTCCAGATCTGTGTCATACTCGTGGGTGGTACCCAATCGAGCACATCCTTTACTTTGCTCGGGTCCACGGCTATACCTTCGGCGAATAGTACATGTCCGAGAAACCCAACCTTCTTGAGCCAAAATTCGCACTTACTGAACTTGGCGTATAGCTGATGGTCACAGAACCGTTGTAGTACTGCTCGGAGGTGATCCTTGTGCTCTTCTTCACCCTTGGAGTAAATGAGGATGTCATCGATGAAGACTACCACGAATTTGTCGAGGAAGTCCATGAATACTTTTTCATCATTAGCATGAAGAAAGCAGGGGCATTGGTGAGACCAAAGGACATCACGGTATATTCGTAAAGACCGCACCGAGTAGTGAATGCTGTTTTAGGAATACCTTCCTTTTTAATCTTGAGCTGATGATTTCCGGTCCATACATCGATTTTAGAGAATACCTTAGCCCCACTGAGCTGATTAAACAGATCATCAATCCTTGGCGGCGGATATTTATTTTTTGATGGTGACCTCATTCAGTTGGCGGTAATCTATGCACATACGGAGACTACCATCCTTTTTGCCCACAAAAATAGCAGGTGATCCCCATGGTGAAGAGCTGGGACGAATATAACCTTTCTGGAGTAATTCGTCAAGTTGTTTCTTTAGCTCCACTAATTCTGATAAGGGCATCCGGTAATACTTCTTGTATAACGGTGCGGTTCCGGGCACAAGATCTATTGCAAACTCTAGTTCCCGATCTGGTGGCATGCCTGGCAGTTCTTCTAGAAACACATCAGGGTATTTACTGACCACAGGAATAAATTCCAATTCAGCCATAGCGGTGCAAACTAGTTCTGGCTTGGGTATATTCTTGCAAGCGTAGAACTTGGTAAGTTGCCCATTCAGACTGGTCAAAGTGACTTCTCGGGTTGCGCAGTTTATGCAAACTTGATATCGGGTCAACCAATTCATACCCAATATAATATCCAACGTTTCAGACTCAATGATTATCAGAGATGTTGGAAAGTAGACCCCGTTGATATTGATCTCCAGATCACGGCAGACCAGATTGCTCTTGATTATAGATCCCGGAGTATGTACCAGCATATTTTTGCCCAAAATCATGCAAGTAAAATTGTTCTGGGCAGCAAAACTCTGAGAAATAAAAGAATGGGAAGCCCCAAAGTCAAATAAAATTACATCAGGTATGTCATTAACATAAAACATACCAATGACGACTTTGGGCTTTTCTTGGACTTCATCGGCGGAGATATGATGCACGTGCCCAGTGAAGTTTTGCTGGGTTGGCCATGACTTCATAAAGTTGACTTGTGGCCTGGTTGCATAATGTCTGTGCTGCCCGCAATGTTCTTGGGGCACTATTTGGCATAATGTCCATGCTGCCCGCAATTGAAACAAGAATTATTGCGCTGACGCTCCTCATGTGACGGGCTCGTCACAACATTCTTGACATGAGTGGTGGTCTTGTTAGCACTCTGCTGCCAATTTGGCTTGAATTCCACCTGAGTCTGCTGCCAGGTATGAGCCTTTTGCACTGGTTGCTCTTCCTTCTTTGGCTCAAACTTACGCTTGTTGTCGTTGTTAACTATTGGGGAACGTAGTAATTTCAAAAAAATTCCTACGCACACACAAGATCATGGTGATGCATAGCAACGAGAGGGGAGAGTGTTGTCTACGTACCCTCGTAGACTGGCAACGGAAGTGTTGACACAACATAGAGGAAGTAGTCGTACGTCTTCCTGATCCGACCGATCCAAGTACCGAACGTACGGTACCTTCGAGTTGTGCACACGTTCAACTCGGTGACGTCCCTCGACCTCCGATCCAGCTGAGTGTTGAGGGAGAGTTTCGTCAGCACGACGGTGTGATGACGGTGATGATGTTCTACCGACGCAGGGCTTCGCCTAAGCACCGCTACGATATGACCGAGGTGGAATATGGTGGAAGGGGACACCACACACGGCTAAGGAGCGATCACGAAGATCAACTTGTATTTCATGGGGTGCCCCCTTGCCCCCGTATATAAAGGAGGGCGGGGCGAGGTGCGGCCGGCCCCTAGGGGTGCGCCTGGAGGAGTCCTACTCCCACTGGGAGTAGGACTCCCCCCTCTTGCCTTGTTGGAGAAGGAAAGGGGAATGGGGGAAGAGGAAAGGGGGGCGCCGCCCCCCCTTCCTTGTCCTATTCGGACTAGCGGAAGGGGGGGCGCGGCCTGCCCTGGCCGGCCCTCCTCCTCTCCCTTAAGGCCCATGTAGGCCCATTAACCCCCGGGGGGTTCCGGTAACCCCCGGTACTCCGGTAAAATCCGGATTTCACCCGGAACGATTTCGATATCCAAATATAGGCTTCCAATATATCAACCGTTATGTCTCGACCATTTCGAGACTCGTCGTCATGTCCATGATCACATCCGGGACTCCGAACAACCTTCGGTACATCAAAACACAAAAACCCTAATTACGATCGTCACCGAACTTTAAGTGTGCGGACCTTATGGGTTCGAGAACTATGTAGACATGACCGAGACACGTCTCTGGTCAATAACCAATAGCGGAACCTGGATGCTCATATTGGCTCCTACATATTCTACGAAGATCTTTATCAGTCGAACCGCATGACAACATACGTTGTTCCCTTTGTCATCGGTATGTTACTTGCCCGAGATTCGATCATCGGTATTCCAATACGTAGTTCGATCTCGTTACCAGCAAGTCTCTTTACTCGTTCCGTAATACATCATCTCACAACTAACTCATTAGTTGCAATGCTTGCAAGGCTTATGTGATGTGCATTACCTAGAGGGCCCAGAGATACCTCTCCGACAATCGGAGTGACAAATCCTAATCTCTAAATACGTCAACCCAACATGTACCTTCGGAGACACCTGTAGAGCACCTTTGTAATCACCCATTTACGTTGTGACGTTTGGTAGCACACAAAGTGTTCCTCCGGTAAATGGGAGTTGCATAATCTCATAGTCATAGGAACATGTATAAGTTATGAAGAAAGCAATAGCATCAAACTAAACGATCAAGTGCTAAGCTAACGGAATGGTTCATGTCAATCACATCATTCTCCTAATGATGTGATCCCGTTAATCAAATGACAACTCATGTCTATGGTTAGGAAACATAACCATCTTCGATCAACGAGCTAGTCAAGTAGAGGCATACTAGTGACACTCTGTTTGTCTATGTATTCGCACAACTATTATGTTTCCGGTTAATACAATTCTAGCATGAATAATAAACATTTATCATGATATAAGGAAATAAATAATAACTTTAATATGGCCTCTAGGGCATATTTCCTTCAGTCTCCCACTTGCACTAGAGTCAATAATCTAGATTACACAGTAATTATTCTAACACCCATGGAGCCTTGGTGCCAATCATGTTTTGCTCGTGGAAGAGGCTTAGTCAGTGGGTCTGCAACATTCAGATCCGTATGTATCTTGCAAATTTCTATGTCTCCCACTTGGACTAAATCCCAAATGGAATTGAAGCATCTCTTGATGTGCTTGGTTCTCTTGTGAAATCTGGATTCCTTCGCCAAGGCAATTGCACCAGTATTGTCACAAAAGATTTTCATTGGACCCAATGCACTAGGTATGACACCTAGATCGGATTTGAACTCCTTCATCCAGACTCCTTCATTTTCTCCTTCTGAAGCAGCTATGTACTCCGCTTCACATGTAGATCCCGCCACGACGCTTTGTTTAGAACTGCACCAACTGACAGCTCCACCGTTCAATATAAACACGTATTCGGTTTACGATTTAGAATCGTCCAGATCAGTGTCAAAGCTTGTATCTACGTAACCATTTACGATGAGCTCTTTGTCACCTCCATATACAAGAAACATATCCTTAGTCCTTTTTAGGTACTTCAGGATGTTCTTGACCGCCCTCCAGTGATCCACTCCTGGATTACTTTGGTACCTCCCTGCTAGACTTATAGCAAGGCACACATCAGGTCTGGTACACAGCATTGGATACATGATAGAGCCTATGGCTGAAGCATAGGGAACATCTTTCATTTTCTCTCTATCTTCTGCGGTGGTCGGACATTGAGTCTTACTCAACTTCACACCTTATAACACAGGCAAGAACCCTTTCTTTGCTTGATCCATTTTGAATTTCTTCAAAACTTTGTCAAGGTATGTGGTTTGTGAAAGTCCAATTAAGCGTCTTGATCTATCTCTATAGATCTTAATGCCCAATATGTAAGCAGCTTCACCGAGGTCTTTCATTGAAAAACTCTTATTCAAGTATCCCTTTATGCCATCCAGAAATTCTATATCATTTCCAATCAGTAATATGTCATCCACATATAATATCAGAAATGCTACAGAGCTCCCACTCACTTTCTTGTAAATACAGGCTTCTCCAAAAGTCTGTACAAAACCAAATGCTTTGATCACACTATCAAAGCGTTTATTCCAACTCCGAGAGGCTTACACCAGTCCATAAATGGATCGCTGGAGCTTGCACACTTTGTTAGCTCCCTTTGGGTCGACAAAACCTTCCGGTTGCATCATATACAACTCTTCTTCCAGAAATCCATTCAGGAATGCAGTTTTGACATCCATCTGCCAAATTTCATAATCATAAAATGGGGCAATCGCTAACTTGATTCGGACAGACTTAAGCAGCGCTACGGGTGAGAAGGTCTCATCGTAGTCAATCCCTTGAACTTGTCGAAAACCTTTTGCAACAAGTCGAGCTTTGTAGACAGTAATATTACCGTCAGCGTCAGTCTTCTTCTTGAAGATCCAATTATTCTCAATTGCTTGCCGATCAACGGGCAAGTCAACCAAAGTCCACACTTTGTTCTCATACATGGATCCCATCTCAAATTTCATGGCTTCTAGCCATTTTGCGGAATCTGGGCTCACCATCGCTTCTTCATAGTTCATAGGTTCATCATGATCTAGTAGCATGACTTCCACAACAGGATTACCGTACCACTCTGGTGTGGATCTTACTCTGGTTGATCTACGAGGTTCAGTAGTAACTTGATCTGAAGTTTCATGATCATTATCATTAGCTTCCTCACTAATTGGTATAGGTGTCACATAAACCGGTTTCTATGATGTACTACTTTCCAATAAGGGAGCAGGTATAGTTACCTCATCATGTTCTACTTTTCTGCCACTCACTTCTTTCGAGAGAAACTCCTTCTCTAGAAAGGATCCATTCTTAGCAACGAATGTCTTGCCTTCGGATCTGTGATAGAAGGTGTACCCAACAGTCTCCTTTGGGTATCCTATGAAGACACATTTCTCAAATTTGGGTTCGAGCTTATCAGGTTGAAGCTTTTTCACATAAGCATCGCAGCCCCAAACTTTTAGAAACGACAACTTTGGTTTCTTGCTAAACCATAGTTCATAATGCGTCGTCTCAACGGATTTCGATGGTGACCTATTTAACGTGAATGCAGCCGTCTCTAAAGAATAATCCCAAACCGATAGTGGTAAATCAGTAAGAGACATCATAGATTGCACCATATCTAATAAAGTACGATTACGACATTCGGACACACCATTATGCTGTGGTGTTCCGGGTGGCGTGAGTTGCGAAACTATCCCGCATTGTTTCAAATGTAGACCAAACTCGTAACTCAAATATTCTCCTCCACGATCAGATCGTAGAAACTTTATTTTCTTGTTACGATGATTTTCAACTTCACTCTGAAATTCTTTGAACTTTTCAAATGTTTCAGACCTATGCTTCATTAAGTAGATATACCCATATCTTCTTAAATCATCTGTGAAGGTGAGAAAATAACAATATCTGCCATGAGCCTCAACATTCATCGGACCACATACATCTGTATGTATGATTTCCAACAAATCTGTTGCTCTCTCCATAGTACCGGAGAACGGCGTTTTAGTCATCTTGCCCATGAGGCACGGTTCGCAAGTACCAAGTGATTCATAATCAAGTGATTCCAAAAGTTCATCAGTATGGAGTTTCTTCATAAGCTTTACACTGATATGACCTAAACAGCAGTGCCACAAATAAGTTGCACTATCATTATCAACTCTGCATCTTTTGGCTTCAACATTATGAATATGTGTATCACTACTATCGAGATTCATCAAAAATAGACCACTCTTCAAGGGTGCATGACCATAAAAGAATTTACTCATATAAATAGAACAACCATTATTCTCTGATTTAAATGAATAACCATCTCGCATCAAACAAGATCCAGATATAATGTTCATGCTCAACGCTAGCACCAAATAACAATTATTTAGATCTAATACTAATCCCGAAGGTAGATGTAGAGGTAGTGTGCCGACTGCGATCACATCGACTTTGGAACCATTTCCCACGCGCATCGTCACCTCGTCCTTTGCCAGTGTTCGCTTAATCCGTAGTCCCTGTTTCGAGTTGCAAATATTAGCAACAGAACCAGTATCAAATACCCAGGTGCTACTGCGAGCTCTAGTAAGGTACGCATCAATAACATGTATATCACATATACCTTTGTTCACCTTGCCATCCTTAGTATCCGCCAAATACTTGGGCAATTCCGCTTCCAGTGTCCAGTCTGCTTGCTGTAGATGCACTCAATTTCAAGCTTAGGTCCAGATTTGGGTTTCTTCTCCTAAGCAGCAACTTGCTTGTTGTTCTTCTTGAAGTTCCCCTTCTTCTTCCCTTTGCCCTTTTTCTTGAAACTGGCGGTCTTGTTGACCATCAACACTTGATGCTCCTTCTTGATTTCTACCTCGGTAGCCTTTAGCATTGCGAAGAGCTCGGGAATCGTCTTATCCATCCCTTGCATGTTATAGTTCATCACGAAGCTCTTGTAGCTTGGTGGCAGTGATTGAAGAACTCTGTCAATGACACTATCAACAGGAAGATTAACTCCCAGTTGAGTCAAGTGATTATGATACCCAGACATTTTGAGTATATGTTCACTGACAGAACTATTCTCCTCCATCTTGCAGCTATAGAACTTATTGGAGACTTCATATCTCTCAATCCGGGCATTTGCTTGAAATATTAACTTCAACTCCTGGAACATCTCATATGCTCCATGATATTCAAAACATCGTTGAAGTCCCGATTCTAAGCCGTAAAGCATGGTACACTAAACTATCGAGTAGTCATCAGCTTTGCTCTGCCAGACGTTCATAACATCTGGTGTTGCTCTAGCAGCAGGCCTGGCACCCAGCGGTGCTTCCAGGACGTAATTCTTCTATGCTGCAATGAGGATAATCCTCAAGTTACGGACCCAGTCCGTGTAATTGCTACCATCATCTTTCAACTTTGCTTTCTCAAGGAACGCATTAAAATTCCACGGAACAATAGCACGGGTCATCTATCTACAATCAAACATAGACAAGAAAAATACTATCAGGTACTAAGTTCATGATAAATTTAAGTTCAATTAATCATATTACTTAAGAACTCCCACTTAGAAAGACATCCCTCTAATCCTCTAAGTGATCACGTGATCCAAATCAACTAAACCATAACCGATCATCACGTGAAATGGAGTAGCTTTCAATGGTGAACATCAATATGTTGATCATATCTACTATATGATTCACGCTCGACCTTTCGGTCTCAGTGTTCCGAGGCCATATCTGCATAGGCTAGGCTCGTCAAGTTTAACCTGAGTATTCTGCATGTGCAAAACTGGCTTGCACCCGTTGTAGATGGACGTAGAGCTTATCACACCCGATCATCATGTGGTGTCTGGGCACGACGAACTTTGGCAACGGTGCATACTCAGGGAGAACACTTTTATCTTGAAATTTAGTGAGAGGTCATCTTATAATGCTACCGTCAATCGAAGTAAGATAAGATGCATAAAAGATAAACATCACATGCAATCAATATAAGTGATATGATATGGCAATCATCATCTTGTACTTGTGATCTCCATCTCCGAAGTACCATCACGATCACTATCGTCACCGGCGCGACACCTTGATCTCCATCGTAGTATCATTGTCGTCTCGCCAATCTTATGCTTCCACGACTATCGCTACCGCTTAGTGATAAAGTAAAGCATTACAGCGCGATTGCATTGCATACAATAAAGCGACAACCATATGGCTCCTGCCAGTTGTCAATAACCCAGTTACAAAACATGATCATCTCATACAATAAAATATAGCATCACGTTTTGACCATATCACATCACAACATGCCCTACAAAAACAAGTTAGACGTCCTCTACTTTGTTGTTGCAAGTTTTACGTGGCTGCTATGGGCTTAGCAAGAACCATTCTTACCTATGCATCAAAACCACAATGATAGTTTGTCAAGTTGCTGCTGTTTTAACCTTCGCAAGGATCGGGTGTAGCCACACTCGGTTCAACTAAAGTTGGAGAAACTGACACCCGCCAGCCACCTGTGTGCAAAGCACATCGGTAGAACCAGTCTCGCGTAAGCGTACGCGTAATGTCGGTCCGGGTCGCTTCATCCAACAATACCGCCGAACCAAAGTATGACATGCTGGTAAGCAGTATGACTTATATCGCCCACAACTCACTTGTGTTCTACTCGTGCATATAACATCAACGCATAAAACCTGGTTCTGATACCACTGTTGGGGAATGTAGTAATTTCAAAAAAATTCCTCCGCACACGCAAGATCATGGTGATGCATAGCAACGAGAGGGAAGAGTGTTTTCTACGTACCCTCATAGACCAGCAACGGAAGCGTTGACAAAACATAGAGGAAGTGGTCGTACGTCTTCCCGATCCGACCGATCCAAGTACCGAACGTATGGTACCTCCGAGTTCTGCACACATTCAAATCGGTGACGTCCCTCGAGCTCCGATCCAGCCGAGTGTTGAGGGAGATTTTCGTCAGCACGACGGCATGATGACGGTGATGATGTTCTACCGACGCAAGGCTTCGCCTAAGAACCGCTACAATATCACCGAGGTGGAATATGGTGGAAGGGGGCACCACACACGGCTAAGGAATGATCACGAAGATCAACTTGTGTTTCATGGGGTGCCCCCTTGCCCCCGTATATAAAGGAGGCAGGGGGGAGGTGCGGCCGGCCCCTAGGGGTGCACCTGGAGGAGCCCTACTCCCACCGGGAGTAGGACTCCCCCTCTTGCCTTGTTGGAGAAGGAAAGGGGAAGGGGGAAAGAGGAAAGGGGGGCGCCGCCTCCCCTTCCTTGTCCTATTCGGACTAGGGGGAGGGGGCGCGCGGCCTGCCCTGGCCGGCCCTCCTCTTCTCCCTTAAGGCCCATGTAGGCCCATTAACCCCCGGGGGGTTCCGGTAACCCCCGGTACTCCGGTAAAATCCGGATTTCACCCGGAACGATTCCGATATCCAAATATAGGCTTCCAATATATCAATCATTATGTCTCGACCATTTCGAGACTCGTCGTCATGTCCGTGATCACATCCGGGACTCCAAACAACCTTCGGTACATCAAAACACAAAAACCCTAATTACGATCGTCACCGAACTTTAAGGGTGCGGACCCTACGGGTTCGAGAACTATGTAGACATGACCGAGACACGTCCCCGGTCAATAACCAATACCGTAACCTGGATGCTCATATTGGCTCCTACATATTCTGCGAAGATCTTTATCGGTCAAACAGCACGACAACATACGTTGTTCCCTTTGTCATCGGTATGTTACTTGCCCGAGATTCGATCGTCGGTATTCCAATACGTAGTTCAATCTCGTTACCGGCAAGTCTCTATACTTGTTCTGTAATACATCATCTCACAACTAACTCATTAGTTGCAATGCTTGCAAGGCTTATGTGATGTGCATTACCAAGAGGGCCCAGAGATACCTCTCCGACAACCGGAGTGACAAATCCTAATCTCGAAATACGCCAACCCAACATGCACCTTCGGAGACACCTGTAGAGCACCTTTATAATCACGTAGTTATGTTGTGATGTTTGGTAGCACACAAAGTGTTCCTCCGATAAACGGGAGTTGCATAATCTCATAGTCATAGGAACATGTATAAGTTATGAAGAAAGCAATAGCATCAAACTAAACGATCAAGTGCTAAGCTAACGGAATGGGTCAAGTCAATCACATCATTCTCCTAATGATGTGATCCCGTTAATCAAATGACAACTCATGTCTATGATTAGGAAACATAACCATCTTCGATCAACGAGCTAGTCAAGTAGAGGCATACTAGTGACACTCTGTTTGTCTATGTATTCACACATGTATTATGTTTCTGGTTAATACAATTCTAGCATGAATAATAAACATTTATCATGATATATGGAAATAAATAATAAATTTATTATTGCCTCTAGGGCATATTTCCTTCATTAACAGGCCTATTATCCGCTATAAGCTTGTGTTCGCGTTGAGCAATGAAAGCCTTGTTCACCAGCGTTTGGAAGTCTGCGAAGTCAAGGATACTGAGAGTACACCGGAGTTGTGGATTTTGACCTCCAAGAAATCTGTCAATTCTCCTTTCTTCGGTGGCCACGTCATAAAGAGAGTAAACGGCCAGATGATTGAATTTTTGCAAATATTCTGCCACAGACTGATTCCCTTGGATGAGTGCGAGAAATTCACGCAGCTTAGTCTTCATAACTCCAGTAGGAATATGATATTTTCGGAATCGCTCCTTAAACTTTTCCTAGGTGATTTCCTCATCAGCCGGCCACATGGCCTTTGTATTTTCCCACCATATGGCAGCTACACCCTCAAGATAATGGGTGGCAAAGGGAACTTTATCATTTCCTTCAGTACGAGCAATCTCAAGCTTTTTTCTCCATTGTGCGCAACCAATCATCTACATCCAATGGGTCAACAATCTGACTGAAGCTAGGTGGATTTGTCCTCTGAAAATCTGACAGCTTTGAGTGATGACCATACTGATTTCCATTCTGTCCAACCATAGCTTGCACACTTCTCAATATTTCAATCAGATCATTGTTCCTTTTTTCTTCGAACATACGCAAAATTTGCTCGGTGGAGGGAGGATCAGGCGGTGGAGGTCGTGGCTGAACGTACGGCTTGGGAGAATGTCCTGCCTGTCATGCGGAACGACGAACAGGAGTTCCCTCACGAACGTTGCTACTTCTGCCTCCCCGCATCATCCTATTGTGGATTTTTCCCATGACAACACAATCGATATGAGAAACACCCAAGAATAAAATTGGGGAAAAGACAGCGACAAATCCTGGAAGAAAGCAGGAGAGCGAAGAAAAACACGGCGAATAAAGTCTCAACATAATTATACATAGACTCATACATGAAACATAAACAACATGACTGGTTCACTAGTCTCATACATGCAACGAAACATCATGACTCGTACGACTACATCCGTACATCATCCTGACAACTGCGAACACTCAAAGATACTACTGCTCTGCTGGTGCTGCAGCGTCCTCCCCTGAAGCGGTCTCGGATCCCGAACTGACGTGGTTAACGGAAACCTCCGGGTTAAAGGTAATATGATGGCGCTGCCTCGAGGGTCTCCCTTAGGGGTAGGGGTAGGATGAAGCATTGGGGCTACAGGAGTAGCGAGAAGTGAGACCCACTCAGCAGGAGTACTGAGAGGGTTCACGGCTGAGACGCCCCTGCTACTCGAGGGAGTAACCGGTGAAATAGGGGAGCTAGAGCTGACTGGGACATAAGGGGTAAATCCTAGTGAAGATGGGGTAGTGGCGGATCTAGAAGTGACCAAAGTAGCGGCTAGAGTGGTATGGATACGAGTCAGTTCTCGAGCCAGCTCGTGGATCATGAGATAGCTAGCAGTGACATAATGAGCAAGATGGCTAGCAACACTATCACACTCTGGATCAATGAGAGGGAAACGGACACGGCCGTTCTTGTTTAGAGATGGGTAGTAGTAGAAACCTGGGTGGTTCTGCATTCGGACCTCGTTGTAGCGAAGCTCGACAAGGACCTCGAATGTAGCAAACTCGACAGCCGGAGAAGCGGTGGAGGCGCAACCGCTCCGAGAAGTGGGAGTGTAAGAGCTGGAATCGGAACTAGTGCACAGAGTGACCACTGCATGATACTCATACACTGAATCAGCTAGACGCTCCCGGTACACACGATAGACTGGGTCGTCTCCGAGAGGGTACAGCCGACCCCACACATTGCGGAGGAGGTGCGGTGACGTGTACGGCATCAGCTGCAACTGGCACGGATACGGCACCGGAGCCATCTACACCCACAACCATTAGCAGGTTAGCATAAAAATATATAAACCGAATGCAGCAATCAGCACAAATTACTACCAGCACTCAACTTAAACTCGTATCTAACGTCCAGTTAACACGTCGCAGTCTAACGTGGCCTACAGTCAGCGCGGCTCTGATACCAAGCGTTGTGGCACCCGGCTCAGAGCGACAGGTTTGCCATGCATTGCCAACCCAGAGACCATGTCTTCTGGCAACACACAACATCTTGGTATGGAAAAACAACCGCTTTATTGATGCTAGGGGAACAGAGTTTACATTAGAACAGTTGTCGAGGCCAAGCGGCACACCCGGTGCGGCTGAACAATATGTACATTATTTAGTGAACATAAAGGGGCCTCGATACGAACAACTACGTGGCAGTGGAATAACGTCATGGCGGAAGCTCCATATCACAGGGACACCGATGTGGACACGATCTAGACTCGAACAGCTCTCCTCTCCAACGATACTTTCCTGAAATCTGGCATGACACGCCAGGTCGGTACATTGAATGTACTTGCAAGCTCACAACAGGCATAATCATAATGGCAAACAATATCATGATATTAACCAATTATTAATAATGCAAGACTATATGTCAACATGCTGTGATCATGCTTGAACGTCCCTCGGGACAGCTTACCAACTGTGATCATCCCTGGATCACAAACAAACCACCAACGTGGTCTTTCACAAGAACAACTCCTGATCCTTACGACGATCACAACCACGACCATCATCTGGTCCCAAATGCCTCGATGGACTTTCTGCCATCCATCACCAATGCAAAGTTCACAGCTTAGGGTGCAATTTTTATTAAACGTTGACTCATGGTGGGACCTACTACGAGGTGTCCGTAACCGTCGACTCGGTTGTCGATAGATTATACACTCTGCAGAGGTAGCACACTGTACCCACACCACGAAACCCATGGCCTCGCACTCCCATTCGGGTGGACCGACAGCATTCCGACAAAACCCTTCCATTTCCACAGCACTCTCCCGGCCAATCCAACCCACTCCCCAACGGGCTGGTCCTAGGTGGCCCCATGTCTACCAAAGACACCCCGACCACCTTCGTGGTCACAAAAATCCAACTCAGGGACTCGGTACCATAATCTCATCAACGAGCACACAAGATTATGCTTGCTTACCGGGCCAGGGCAAGCACGGCATAACCTTCCCTAGTTGGAGGCACCGACTAGAGGCCATGTCAATGGACCGAATCAAGGCCTTCCCAGAAAGGAAAATGTGGTTGCACTGGGAAAGAAACTCTACTCAGCGGCACCATGACCCAGTCAACGGTATATTCAAATTGAGTTATATTCAGGTTCAACTTCAAAATGAAAATGACTGGTGTCATAGCATGGCATGAAATGCAAAACTACACATGCATCACATAATAATAAAAATGACCGAGGTCATCCATATACACACCAAGCATAAACATCAGCAATTCATATCACTTTACTGCTCAAAATGACTCACAACTTAACCAAAATATTTTGCAACAAGTTTTATTAATTTCTCACGCAAGAAAGTAACTCCAATAAATTTCTCATATGCTTGACAAAAGATTTCACTATCAATAACTCTTAATTTTATCAACTAAGTTGGGTCCAAGCATTCTGTAAGACCAGTAAAATGATTACACACGTATTTAATAGGATATTTTCTAGAATTTTTTTATCAATTTATGTAGGCAAGAACAAAGCTTTAAATAATTGCTAACATGCATAAAAAATCATTTCTAACGTCGCCACAAATAAACCTTAACTTGCTTTACCCACTAAACTAGTTTCAATCATTCTGTAAATCAAACATAACAACTAACCAAGATTTAACAGAATACAAATAACACAATAATTATTTAAATGCATGGATTAATCATTTCATTCAAGTAAGAAAATCAAAAATATTGAAATGACACCATGAAAATGTTGTTGTGGCTTGCCTTAGTGCAGATGAGGTTCACAAGCCTTCTGGTGATCCTCAAGACAAGCCTCATCCTCTGAAAATAAATTTAAGCACAAAAAGCAAATATCAAGAACACTTCTGAAAATCACCAGAAATTCTAAACAGCTCAGAAAAATCTCATCTTTGGTGAGCTGCTAGATTTCTTTTCTGAAAATCAATTCATTTGGACTTATGGTTGAAGAGTTATAACTGTTTGAAGTTCTCTGGAATATAAATGATTTTGAATTTAAATAAACAGCTGAGGGGGGTGACGTCGAAGGCGTAAAACCTCAGGGTGCCACCACTCGTACCGCTTCACGCGCGTACAGAGTGGCTGACTAGCGGTCCCCGCTAGTCAGGTGGGGGAAGGGGAGAAAGAAACAGAGAAGGCCGCAGCTTCGGCAGAGCTCTCGCTGGCGACGAGGGCTTCTTGGCCCAAACAAGAGGGAGGGATTTAGAGAGGGGACGATGCCGCACCTGCCCATACCCGTAGCGTGGCTAGGGGTGGTTGGACAGCGTCGGAAACGAGCTTGCAAGCGGAGGCAGAACACGGAGGTTGCCGGAGTTGAGGAAGACAGTGAACAGAGGCCACTCCAGGGGATCCAAGCGGGCGATACGGCCTCACTTGAGAGAGGCAGAAGCCCTGGAGGGGTTGCCCTGGCCTGGGAGAGGCTAGAGCTTCCGCGGCGACCAAAGGGGATCGCCCGTGAGCTCGAGCTTGGGGACAGCCGCCTGAGGCCTGCCTGGCCGGGCTACAGCTTCCTATGTAGTCGTGGAGTGTGCGGGAGTGCTGGGTGGTTCTCAAGGAGGCTGGGGGTGGCCCTGTTTATAGGCGAGCCACGAGGGGGCTTCGGGCTTCATCGGTGCACACATGTCCATGGCGCCCAGCGACGAGCGGCGTCAGTGAGAGGGGGATAAGGCGACGGAGGTCACGCGGCAACCATGGGTGAATGGAGACGGGCACAGGATCGGGAGGATGGCGACGAGCACAGTGCTCTCCGCACTGTGGGGCTGGCCGGACCTTGCTCGTGCTTGCTGCGGCGAGCTCCGGCATCAGCGAGCGCCAGAGGGAGGTTAAGGGCTTAGAGACAAAGATGTTGGCATGGTTTGGCACGCTTGGCCAGGCGAGGGAAGCGAGCACGCGCGAACAGAACGCTCGGCGATGCTCAGAGCGCGTCGAGACGCATGCCAACACCCCTGGACGAATGTGGTCACCGCGTGAACTATGACATCAGGCCAACCTAAGCACAAACTTGATGTCTGGCATGATGTTCGTTGTAGTTTTGAGTGTTACCATGAATTGGTTTGGATCCAGGTGCAGTAGAGAGGTTTTTACAAGCCAGGTAAGTTTCTGATCAGTAACTTTGAATAGTTACTGATGAAATATTTTTGTCCAGAAAGATTGAGGCTGTGCTTTGGAGGCTAGTTATAAGTTACTAAGGTAAATATGCACAAGAAAGTTCAAGTCAAATGGAGCAAGTAAAATGGTAGTTGCTGTAGAAACCACCATTTTTGTCAAGAATAGAAAATATTTTCTGTAGCAAAAATATTCCAAAAAGTGATGAAATATTTTTGCTCAGGAAGGTGCCCTAGGGTTCACATAATATTTGTGAATTATCTCAGATTTTTTTGAGCCATAAAAATTAGGGTTGCTTTGAAGCAAATAGATCTGGCTAGGGTTTCTAAGAGAAAATGAATATTTTTCATTCAAGAAAAATATTCCAAAGATTATTTTGTGGTGGATCAGAAGTGAAATGATGATTTAGGAGGGAAGTGAAGAACTTGGGTGAAAGCCAAGGATGCCCAAGGGTTTAAGTCCTTATGAAAAGATTCAAGAACTCCAAGTTTCAGAAAATTTTCAAATGAAAATCAAGCAAATTAGAGAGGGAAAAAACCAGGCTGTCACACGCATAGCACACTGGTGATTGAGGTTTCAATGCTTCCTCCTCGAGGTGAGATAGCAACCTGCATTTTGAGTAACTCTTGGAGGGGCGCTCGAGTTCATACTCCTCGGCCGCAAGGACTTCGGTCCACCTGTCTGCTAGCAAGTCTTGATCAGCTTGAAGCTGTTGCTGCTTTTTCTTCAGGCTATTTGCCATGGCCATAAGCCGGTGCTTGAAGCGCTCTTGCTCGTCGGGGTCCTCAGGCATGATAAATTCTTCGTTGCCGAGGCTCGCCTCGTCTTTGGAGAGAGGCATGTAATTGTCCTCCTCCGGTTCTCCATCTGCTGCCCGCTCTGGGGGCTAGCTTGTTCGTCATCTGGCTCTACATCACGCTGGAGGGGATTGTTGTTGTCTTCGGTACTATCCAGACTGTTATTACCTCCTGTGCCGGTATCACTGCTCTTGTTGTGGCGGGACTTAGAGCAGCGCCGCTGATGTCGGTGTTTGGGTTGCTTCTTGGAGGGGTCATCATCTGCTGTCTCGTCACCATTGCCTTGTTTGGGGGTGTCCACCATGTATATGTCATATGTTGAGGTGCCGGTCCAGCGCCCTGTGGGTGGTGGTTCCGGTTCGTCTCTGCCGTCGTCGTCCATACCGTCTAATTCCTTGGAGTCAAAGTCGAGCATGTCGGTTAAGTCGTCGATAGTGGCTACTAAGTGGGTGGTGGGTGGGCAACAAATTTCTTCGTCGTCCGCATCCCATTCTAGCCGGACATAGTTCGGCCAAGGTTCTCCTGATAAGGAGAGAGACCTTAATGAATTTAGCACATCGCCAAAGGGCGAGTGCTAAAAGATATGCACGGAGGTGAACTCCATGATCGGCGCCCAGTCGGATTCGACGGATATGGATGTAAGCGGCTCGGAGTCCATGGCCGGAGATGAATCCAGTGGTTTGGCTACACTGCTCTCGTAAGGGGTGAAGTCAGTATCCGGCTCTATCGCCACTGAGAGTGCGGCCTCCATGGCGGGGTCCATCCCTCCGCCCTCGGATGGCGCGACTTGCTCCGGATTAATGGCCGGAGTAGTTGCATATGCGATCTCCTGAACATTGTCCGATGGCAGAGTTACATCATGCTCATCGCGACTGTGCGGCGCGTCCAACTTGGGCTCGAATCCGTCGAAGATCAAGTATCCGCGGATGTCGGCAGTGTAATTCAAGTTTCCAAATCTGACCCGATGGCTAGGGGCGTAGCTCTCGATCTGCTCCGGATGGCCAAGCGAATTGGCCCGCAGTGCGAAGCCGCCGAATACGAAGATCTGTCCGGGGAGGAAAAACTCACCCTGGACCGCATCATTACCGATGATCGAAGGAGCCATCGAGCCATATGGTGACGACACAGTGGAACTCTCAATGAAAGCACCAATGTCGGTGTCAAACCAGGCGGATCTCGGGTAGGGGGTCCCAAACTGTGTGTCTAAGGCGGATGGTAACAAGAGGCAGGGGACGCGATGTTTACCCAGGTTCGGGCCCTCTTGATGGAGGTAATACCCTACATCCTACTTGATTGTTCTTGATGATATGAGTATTACAAGAGTTGATCTACCACGAGATCAGAGAGGCTAAACCCTAGAAGCTAGCCTATGGTATGATTTTATGTTGTCCTACGGACTAAAACCCTCCGGTTTATATAGACACCGGAGCGGGTTAGGGTTACACAAGGTCGGTTAAAAGGGAGGAGATATACATATCCGTGTTGCCTAGCTTGCCTTCCACGCCAAGTAGAGTCCCATCCGGACACGAGACGATGTCTTCAACCTTGTATCTTCATAGTCCAACAGTCCGGCCAAAGGATATAGTCCGGCTGTCCGAAGATCCCCTAATCCAGGACTCCCTCAGTTCACCATGGCACCTCCGCACTCTGCATGTTGACCATCCACCACTTTCAACTTCACATTGAAGATCTTCAGCCATAATCTGAAGTGGGGTTGGATGCGGAGGAAGGCCTCGCACACAACAATGAATGCGGAAATGTTGAGGAAAGAATTCGGGGCTAGATCATGGAAATCTAGCCCGTAGTAGAACATGAGTCCATGGACAAAGGGGTGGATGGGAAATCCTAACCCGCAGATGAAGTGGGGGATGAATACCACCCTCTCATTGGGCTCCGGGGTGGGGACGATCTACCCCTTGGCCGGAAGCTGGTGGGCAATTCCTTGGGCCAACTACCCCACTTTCCGGAGCTCCGTGAATTTCCCCTCGGTAACGGATGAGGCCATCCACTTGCCCTGCGTTCTAGATCCGGACATGGTTGAAGTGCTTTTTGGAGGAGGAAGGGATGGAATCTTGGGTGCTGGAGCTCAAGAACGGATGGGAAGATAGGAAGGTGTGGGTGAAAGAATGGATCTTTATCCTCTTATAAAGGCAGCGAATATCAAGCACCTCCCCACTCGCCTTAAAACTCGCATGTTCCCCAAGGGTCGTGCGGACGGTGCGGTTGGATTACCCACACCCGCATTGATGAGAATCCCGCGATAAGGGGACATGATCTCTGCTTTGATAAGACGTGCCAATGAAAACCGCACCTCGAAATATGGTGTGGGAAGCTGAAAAACGGTTCAAAATGATGACCGGGTAGGGACGTAACGTCTCACTACAAAAAGTTGTTGGTAGATGGGACTTGTGAAATATTATACCCTTTGCGGCTATGTGTGGTGCCTGTCTTGCAGAGCTGGACACGTTTTCTGTGTTCAAGGACTACTTTGAAGTATTCGGAGGAGGAACCCGCCTTGCAATGCCGAAGACAATCCGCGCGCCGGACACGTCGTCATTGAAGCCTGGTTCAGGGGCTACTAAGGGAGTCCAAGATTAAGGGGTCCTCCGGTGTTCGGGCTATGTGACGTGGGCCGAACTAATGGGCCAAGGAGATACAAGACAGAAGACTTCCTCCCCTGTCCGGATGGGACTCTCCTTGGCGTGGAAGGCAAGCTTAGCGTGTGGATGCAAATATTTGTGATGCCCCAAGACTGATGCTCGAGAAGACTTCCATAGGTTCTGGGTTTCTCTGTGTGTTTCATTTTTGCTTGCTCCTTTTATTTTGTGCATTGCATCATGCAACCCGTTTTAAAAACTCAACTAAATAAATTGCATGGATCTTCGGTCCATTTAAATTGAGGGATATTCACAATGGTGATTTCTCTTTAGAACATTACCCTCCCAATATTATTAGGGAGCTATAATAAATACTCCATTCTTATGGAATCAACCTAAACACACTTGCATCTTTCTCTTGCCAACAATCCCTCATCAAGTGCGACACCCCATCTCTAGTTTCTTCCTTTTCAAATCTCACCCATTTGTTGCAAGTGACATTTTTCTGTCACCTAAAAATGTTCATTCTTTTCCTATAATTTTTGGACCATGCCATTTACCTCTCTGCCAAATATCATCTTTTTTTGAGTTGTTTTGGTTGGGTTTAAAATGGGTCAAGTATGAATTAATTCAAACTTGGATCATTTTATACCTCTAAAAATTTGCCAAAGCATTTTATTCTAATATCTCAGAAACCCAGGATCCCAGGGTTATTTTTATATACTCCATACCCTTCTCCTTAACCCCTAATCTTTTCTTGTATCATATTTTTTTTATTCTTTTAAAAAAAGACAGAGTATGAGATTTAAGATGGGGAAGAGAGTGCACAGCCCATCTGGCCTCCAACCACCAGCAGTAACTGGGCCGGCCTCCAGGCCCACCTAACCTAACCCTAGCACCCCTGGCCCGATCCCTCTTGCTTCATTCCTCTCGCCTTGCGCCGCCAGGGGCCTCGATCCCATCTCTCCCTCGCGCACCCCTTCCCTTGATCCTATCTCTCCCGTACGCCGCGCCACCCTCTCCCTCGTTTCCCTCCAGTGCGCCGCCTCACCCACGACAACACGAGCCCCGCTCGATCCCCTCGCGCACCCCTTCTCTCGATCCCTACTCTTCCTATCTTCCACCTCGAGCCAGGGGATGAGCCCCCGCGCTCGATCCCCCCAGCGCCGCGGCACGACCGAGCCATCCCGGCCGAAGCCCCTTCTTCTCCTCCACCTCTCTGCGCATCCCCCGCTCGCGCCAGGCCAAGTTCCCAGCATCGCTGGCCGCCGGCGACCGGGGCCGCCGAGCGTGTCCTTCCCGTCCCTGCCGTCTCTGTTACCGGATAGGGCCGGTTCCGCCCTCGTCCCGATCCCCTCCTGTTCGTGCTCACCTCCCACCGTAGGGCCTCATCTCTGCTTCGAGCAACCGCATGAAGCTGCTGTCGCCGCTGCTTCACTGAATCGCCTGAGTACGACCAGCAGCACAACGCAGTGCCATCTTGCGTCCTCCTCCGTTTTCTGCTCACCCTGAACCTCCCCTGCAGGCTCTTGCCGCCGCGCCGAATCCCGGCTGCTGCCGATGCTTTGCTGGGTCGCTCCGCCGTGCCAAGTCCTTGCCGCTGGCCTTCCCCGCACACTACTCGCCTCCTCTGCTTTGCTTCTGCATTAGGACGAGTCCCTGCCTGTGCCTCCCGCCGAGTTCGAGTGACCCATGTTCAGGACGCCAAGACCCCTTCGTGGTTTTTGCCAAGTTCGGCCACCGATGAACTGAGGGCTTTTTGCCTTGCTTGGATACGCAAGACCTTTCTGAACATTGCAAGTTGCATGACACAATGACAATGGGTTCGACGCACATGCGCCAAGTTCCACTACCGTCGCTCGGTTTCGACAAGACAATGTTTACCGCGACGCCCGGAGACCCTGGATGCACCAAGTTCCTCTTCGGACATGTACAACTACCATCCTGTGCAGGACACCAAGTACCACGACGACCATCGACATGTACCCCTACACCGCACCGAAACACCGAGTTCCTCGCCGTGACCTCGAACATCTACGGAAACTTGTGCGTCTATGAACGTGAACAACTACTAGCGCCGTGGATCCGACAAGTTCGCGAGTACATATACTTCCTCTACGACCCGCGACAACCACTACTTTCACTACCATCACGAGAACAACTACTTCCCTCGATGTACCCAAACCACTCTAAGAATGCACCTTGGAAGGTATAACCGCCGGAACGATGCCCGTGAATGTATGCCTGTGTTGTTTGAGATGCATGTTTAGATGTTGTATTCACCCATGAACGTTTGTTGTTCCTCCTCGTTGCCATGCCGTCCACCAGTGGGAACCCGGTAACCGGGATCACCTCATCATCTCACATGACACGCTCCCGTCACACTTCCTTTTCCACCGGCTTCTCAATCGAGTTACTGGAAACCGATATGTTGTCATGGCATCATTTTCGGATTCATTGTCGTGGCACCCCTTCGCTTCCGCCATGATGACAATGCTTCATAATACGCTCCTGTTAACATTTTCATTAAAATTGCATAAACTTGCATGTCATCCGCATCATGATAACAACTTCAAGTTTGGTTAAAATTGTTGTTTGCTTTAAATTACTAATGCATATGGGGATGTACCGGAATTGTTGTTTGATTTTTCCAGCCTCATTTAAAATGACTAACTATGTTTTCTACTCATGTTTCATCTCTTGCCATGTTAATCAACATTTAATATTGTTGGGTACCTAAACGAGAGAGAACTAAATAATTGTTGTGGTGTTTCGTCAATATGCAACTCGTTGCATATTGAGCTCAACTTAACTTGTAGTTTTGATTGTGCATATTGCCATGCCATGTCTCTTTAAACTGGACATGCATCATACTTGATTGTGCATCATGCCATGATTATGTGATGGTTGTTTACCATGTTGTTTGCTTTCTTTCCAGTGTTGCTTCTTCGGGTTGGTTCCGATAACGTCGTGTTGTGAGGATTCATTCAACTACGTCCGTTTGTCTTCTTCATGGACTCGTTCTTCCTCTTTGTGGGATCTCGAGCAAGATGACCATACCCTCGAAATCACTTCTATCTTTGCTTGCTAGTTGGTCGCTCTTTTTCTATGCCTATGCTGCGATACCTACCACTTGATTATCATGCCTCCCATTTTGTTAAGCCAAGCCTCTAACCCACCTTGTCCTAGCAAACCGTTGTTTGACTATGTTACCGCTTTGCTCAGCCCCTCTTATAGCGTTGTTAGTTGCAGGTGAAGATTGGAGCTTGTTCCATGTTGGAACATGGAGCTTGTTCCATCTATATACTTGGTAAAGGATGGAAGGCTCAGCCTTATTCCTGGTGTTTTGTTCCACTCTTGCCGCCCTAGTTTCCGTCATATCGGTGTTATGTTCCCGGATTTTGCGTTCCTTACACGGTTGGGTTATAATGGGAACCCCTTGACAGTTCGCCTTGAATAAAACTCCTCCAGCAATGCCCAACATTGGTTTTACCATTAGCCACCTAGCCTTTTCTTTCCCTTGGGTTCTGCAGACTCAAGGGTCATCTTTATTTAAACCCCCCTGGGCCAGTGCTCCTCTGAGTGTTGGTCCGACCGAGTAGACTGCGGGGCCACCTCGGGGCAACTTGAGGGTTGGTTTTACTCGTAGGATGTCTCATCTGAGTGTGCCCTAAGAACGAGATATGTGCAGCTCCTATCGGGATTTGTCGGCACATTCGGGCGGTGTTGCTGGACTTGTTTTACCATTGTCGAGGATGTCTTGTAACCGGGATGCCGAGTCTGATCGGATTGTCTTGGGAGAAGGAATATCCTTCGTTGACCATGAGAGCTTGTGATGGGCTAAGTTGGGACACCCCTACAGGGATTGAACTTTCGAAAGCCATGCCCGCGGTTATGGGCTGATGGGAATTTGTTAATGTCCAGTTGTAGAAAACCTTAAGTTGAACTTAATTAAAATGCACCAACCGCGTGTGTAACCGTGACGGTCTCTTTCCGGCGGAGTCTGGGAAGTGAACACGGTGTTGGAGTTATGCTTGACGTAGGTTGTTCTAGGATTGATTCTTGATCATAGTTTCTCGAACGTGCTTTGCCTTCTCTTCTCGCTCTCATTTGCGTATGTTAGCCACCATATATGCTAGTCACTTGCTGCAGCTCCACCTCATACCTTTTCCCTACCTACAAGCTTATATAGTCTTGACCGCGCGGGTGTGAGATTGCTGAGTCCCCGTGACTCACAGATACTTCCAAAACCAGCTTGCAGGTGCCGTTGAATCGTGCAGATGACAGAACCAAGCTCACGGAGGAGATCTATGAAGATCGTGTTCTTTATGTTGTTCCGTTTTCCAGTTGATCAGTAGTGGAGCCCAGTTGGGACGATCGGGGATCTGTGTAGCATTTGGGGTAGTCTTCTTTCATTTTGGTTCCGTAGTCGGCCCTTGATTGTATTTGGATGATGTAATGCGTTATTCATGTACTATGTGAAGTGGCGATTGTAAGCCAACTATGTATCTATTTCCCTTATGTATTACATGGGTTGTGTGAAGATTACCTCACTTGCGACATTGCTTTCAATGCAGTTATGCCTCTAAGTCGTGCTTCGACCTATGGGAGATATAGCCGCATCGAGGGCGTCACAAGTTGGTAATCAAAGCCTTCCCCGACCTTAGGAGCCCCCTGCTTGATCGAATCGTTGGCGTTGTTGAGTCTAGAAAAATGTTTTGAGTCATTTAGGATTATATATCAGAGAGTTAGGAATTCTTTTTACTCCTCAGTCCCTTCGTCGCTCTAGTGAGGCATCCTGACATAGAGTTTTGACTCTTCTCTTCTCAAATTTCACTAAAACAAAAATTTAGGATCACGCGGGTATCTTGGAATCATTCTAATGGTTTTGTGACGAGGACATTGTTCTTGGTGCCTCCTGACATTTAGGGGTTGTGGCAGTGTCCCGGGGAGTTGAGCTGTCAGTGTACAAAAAGAGGGGTACACTTTTTGTACCCCTATAACTGTGGACGGGCAGTCTGAGCCACGGGCACCACAACACCAAGCAAGGCAAGGGAGGTGAGCCAGGGTAAGACCGAAGCTCAAGGGAACTAGAACGACGCCAAGGCCAAGACCACGAAGAGCAAAGGGGACGAAGCGGACTCCCCCGGCAAGATCCTTGCCGGGGGACAGTTCTAGCAGCCCCGGCAAGACCCTTGCCGCGGCGACTCGTCCCGCGCCTACGGAGCAAATCACCCTTGATTCCACTGCCCCCAAAGGGCAAGGATTCAGGAGACATCTCCGTGGCGGCATGCAGATCTTTGTGAAGACATTCAAGATCAGATACGCAATAAGGAGATGACAACCCTTGGCGGGATCCCAGCCGAGGAAGACCACAAGGCTCCCGGCAAGCGCCTTGCCAGGGATGACAGCAGGCGCCTCGGCAAGACCCTTGCCGTGGCCCCGGCAAGGCATTTACCAAGGACACCAGCAGGGCCACCATCAGGCCCACGCCGACTGAACTTCCACCACCGCATGCATGCAGCTACCGACCCAACCAGCTAGGCAGGCACCTGTGTGGCGGCATGCAGATCTTCGCGAAGACCCACCACTGCGCCACCTCAGCTGCCTCCCTACCTATGTGGCATCGCAGGTGTCGCTGGCCAGGGCGCGTGTCTACACAAGGAGGAGCGGCGACGGACGAGACAGGTCTCTCCCCCGTCCCCGATAAAGCAAGGACACCTAAGCAAGACACATTAAATGCGCCTTGTCATGTAATGCGAGGGATAACCTCGCATCACTGTACCCTTTCCACCTCCTGTGTGCCACTGTGGCAACCTCTTTTTCTATAAAAGGAGGCCCGAGGCGACCAGGAGAAGGATTCGGCTTTTTGGAGCTCCTCACGCCCCATAGCTAGCTCAAGTACACAGATATACAATCCACCAAAGTAGGAGTAGGGTTTTACGCATCCTCGCAGCCCGAACCTGGATAAACGAACCGTGTGCTATCTGTTTGATCCGCTCTTCTCACAACCCCGCGCCCCGCTAACCACAGTAGGGATTCTTGTGATCCCATAGGTGTCGTTCCCACCGACATCTTTGGAGCGCCAGGTAGGGGCGGCGCAGTTGTGAGAATGGGCTTTAGCAGTTAGTTCAGCGCTTCTTCATCATCATGGCACCCAAGAAGAAGACGACGGTGGCGGTTGGCCAGTCGGAAGTCGGACAGCCCGTCCCGACACGGGCGAGTAGTGGACCAGTCGCAGAAAGGACCCGGGGCGCTGCTCGCGAACACCAACACCATCCCAGTAGCCGGAGTTTGGGATGCGGCGATGTTTGTGCGCCTGGTAACAGGCCACACGTCGCCGAATCCAAAGGCGGAGCCTAGCCCTTCGCGGGTGGAGCAGGGCCTTCCAAGGTCATCGCCGCCCCGCCCAAAGGCGACGCAAGGGCCTCCAAGACTCCCACACCAGCGCCAACAGCGCGCTCCTCGCAGGCAGCGCGAGATGAACGGCGGAATCACGCCGAAGATCCCGGGCGTCGCCGCGGGAAGAGCCCTGAGCGCCACTCCCGGGACGTAGAAGACATGCCCACTCACCGAGGCGCTGGTGAAAACGGCATGCGACCGCGGCATCGTGATAGATCTCCTTCTGACATGGTCAGAAGTCGATGCACGTCGCGATCCATGCAGGTTTCGCTGCCACCGACGCCAGCAGAGGCCCTGGCGTGCGCGCAATTGCTCCTCGACTTTCCTCCCACTACGGGGAAACTCGACGAATGGAGAGCCACTATCCGAAGCCTTGTTGCGGTGGCCAACAAAGACGAACCAAGCCCGGTGGGCCCCCCGGGTCGACGCTCCGATGGAGTCCCGCGGACCAGTGGCGGAAAAGCCGGTGGCGCCGTGACCATGGTGCATTCACCTCTTCCCCATCCGGTCACGCGGACGCCGGCTCGTCACGACGTCGCGGGTGACGACATCTCCATAGCATCGTCTGACCCGCGGACCCACTGTGACCAGCGCCAAGTTCTTTGGGAACGAGCCCATGAAGACGCTCGAACCACTATCGAGCGCCGGCGCGGAGCGCGCCACCAGTCAGACAGGCGAGCAGGGCCTGCTGTGAACCACCCGGCCCCGGAGAGCCCTGGAGGCCTACCTTACGAGGTAGGCTGTCCGGCTTTTACCTGTGAGCTGCGGTAGTTCCAGTGGCCCACTCACCGCACGTTCAGACCTGACATTGGTGAAAAGTACAACGGCAAGACTCACCCGTCTGAGTTCCTGAGCATCTACACCATCGTGATGCAAGCCGCCGGAGCCCGCGATGATAAGGTTCTTGTGAATTACTTTCCATTGGCTCTTAAACCCAACGCCATGTCGTGGTTGATTCACTTGCCGGTAGACTCTATTTCCTCCTGGCTGGATTTGTACCATGAGTTTGTGGGCGCCTTTACTGGAGGTCACCAAGCCCATGGCCAAGCAAGCGACCTGCATGTCATTCCCCAGAAGGGAGGCGAGAGTCTGCGCAAGTATATACAAAGGTTCAGCCAGATACAGTACAATATCCCTGATGTTCACCCTGCCGCCATCATCAGCGCGTTCCATCAGAACGTGCGTAACCGCAAGATGCGCGAAGAACTGGCAATGAACAAGGTGAAAGATGTGGCAGAACTCTATGTTCTTGCTGACAAATGTGCCCCAGCTGAAGAGGGAAGGAAGTACCCCGGCGAAGATGCCGGCGTGGAAACCGACTCCTCAGATGAGGATACTGCCGCCCCGGCGAAGAAAGGCCGGCGCCGCAACAGGAAGCGCAAAGGTAAAGTTGTGCTTGCCGTCGAGGGATCTGGGGACGCCGGCTCCGCCAAGAAAATCAAGGCAGATGACCCCGGCAAGGAAATTCCCGGATTTGTCGCCTGCCGGGCCTTGGCGGCTGCCGAGAAGCCAGGAAACTCCGACAAGCAATACTGCAAGATCCATCGCACCAAAGGCCATGATCTCCAGAACTGTCGACAGGTTGAGCTCCTTGCTGAGAAGCAGAGGGCTGAATATGAGAGGTGGGACAAGGAGAAAGGCCAGGACGGTGCTGAGGGGTCCGGCAAGAAGCGTGACGGCCAGGCGGGCCGTCGCGGCAAAGATAAACAGCTGGAGAGGCCCGCCCGGGGCCGTGACAAAAAGCCAGAAGACGACGATCACGAAGAGGACGATGAGTCTGGTGACCAAGGATTCCAGAATGCTACAGAGGCCATGTGCGTCGATGGCGGCGCCTCGCTGCATACTTCTCACCGCCAGCTTAAACAGTGGGCGCGTGAGATTACAGTGGCGGAACCGTCGTTTGATGCCCAAAGGCCGCTGAAGTGGTCCAGCACACCTATCATTTTTGACACTGAGGATCACCCTGATCGCACTACTGCAGTCGAGTGTTTGCCATTGTTGGTTTCGCCAACAATACGCAACCTCAAGGTGACAAAAATGCTAGTCGATGGCGGGGCCGGTCTGAACATAATCTCACCTGCCGTGATCGAGAAATTGCATATTCCTGATGAAGACCTCGAAGAGACGGGCACATTTCAGGGGGGTCAACCCAGGAAGAAGTCAACCAAAGGGAAAGGTCACGTTGCCCGTGACTCTTGGGAGTGATCTGAACTACAGGACAGAAAGGATCATGTTCGACGTTGCCAAGACCCCCTTGCCTTACAACGGGATCCTTGGCCGCCCAGCGCTGGCCAAGTTCATGGCGGCATCACATTATGCCTACAACACCCTGAAGATGCCGGGGCCTGTGACGATCATCACCATCCCATCAGACAAGAAGGATGCGCTAATTTGCGCTGACCAACTCTACCAACAAGCAGTTGCAGCAGCCGCCACTGCTAAGGCGCTTGCTCCAGCCGTTGGAGCCCCGGGAAGGAAAAAGAAGAAGACCGGTGAGACCTCAGGCACCCACTCCGGCAAGCGCACCTCTTCGGAGTGTAGCGTTCCCATCGAGGACATGCTAGAGAGCTCCGCCAACAGAAACAAGAAGTCCAGGGCCACACCGCCGGGAACCAAGAAGGTTTCTGTCAAGGAGGACGGCACGGGAGGAGCTTTTACCATAAGCTCCACCCTTGACGACAAATAGGAAGACGCGCTCATCACCTTCCTGCGGGTGAATGTCGATGTGTTTGCATGGTAAGCATCCGACATCCCCGGCGTTCCCAGGGAGGTGATTGAGCACCACCTTGCTGTCTGTCCTCATGCGCGGCCCATCAAGCAAAAGGTCAGAAAGCAAGCTTTGGAACGACAAGAGTTCATCGCAGAGGAGATCCGGAAACTGGAAGCAGCGGGTTTGGTAAGAGGAGTGCTCCATCCAACGTGGTTTGCCAATCCGGTGGTAGTGCGCAAGGCAAATGGGAAGTGGAGGCTGTGTATTGATTACACAGATATTAATAAGGCTTGTCCCAAAGACCCCTTCCCATTGCCGCGCATCGACCAGATTGTTGACTCCACAGCTGGGTGTGATCTGTTATCATTCCTCGATGCCTACTCCGGCTACCACCAGATCTTCATAACAAGGGAGGATGAAGAGAAAATGGCATTCATCACCCCATGTGGTACGTATTGCTTTATACGGATGCCTTTTGGGTTGAAGAGTGCTGGTTCAACGTTTGCAAGGGCGGTCCAGATTGGTTTTGAACCCCAGCTCCATAGAAATATGGAAGCTTATATGGATGATATAGTGGTCAAAACCAAGAACAGGGCAACCCTCATATCGGATTTACAAGAAACATTTGCAAACCTACGCAAGATCAATCTCAAGATGAACCCTGAGAAGTGCGTCTTCGGTGTCCCGTCTGGCAAGCTTCTCGGGTTCTTTGTGTCACAGCATGGGATAGAGGCCAATCTAGACAAGATTAAGGCTATAGAGCAGATTGAAGCGCCCAAGCGAGTCAAGGATGTGCGTCGGCTTGCTGGTTGCGTCGCTGCCATGAGCAGGTTCATTTCCAAGTCCGCCGAGCGCACCCTTCCCTTTTTCAAGATTTTGAAAAAGGCGGTCCCGATGGAGTGGACACCAGAAGCCGAAGCAGCATTGCAAGATTTGGAGAGGTACCTCTCCTCCGAGCCAATACTAGTTGCGCCTAGGCCATAGGAACCGTTGCTGCTGTACGTGGCGGCAACAAACCAGGTGGTCAGCGCCGCACTAGTGGTGCAGAGAGAAATCGATGATGAGGTAATAGCAGCGACGAAGCCCGATGCCACCGATGCCGAGACGACGCAGCCAATTGAAGTGCCGCCGAAGAAGAAAATGATGCAGCACCCGGTCTACTTTGTTAGTTCCCTCCTGCAGGGGGCTAGATCGAGGTACTCCGGTGTGCAGAAACTGCTCTTCGGCCTTCTTATGTCCTCGAGGAAGCTGCGTCACTACTTCCAGGCGCACGAAATCACTGTCGTCACTCGCCTCCCTCTACAACAGATATTGCACAATCCAGACGCAACGGGAAGGATCGTAGAGTGGGCACTGAAAATGTCCAGCTTTGGCCTCAAGTTTGAGAGTACCTCGATGATTCAAAGCCGAGTCCTGGCGGAGTTCGTTGCAGAATGGACCGCGACGCCTGACGAAGAAATCCAAGAGACTGCTCTTCCCGGCAAGGAGGCAAGTTGCGACTGGGTCATGTACTTTGATGGAGCTTTCTCCTTACAGCGCGCCGGGGCTGGCGTACTGCTTGTCGCGCCCACCGGAGAGCACCTCAAGTACATGATCTAGATGCACTTCCCCACGGAGGTGTCAACAAACATACGGCTGAGTACGAAGGGCTGCTTGCCGGTCTTAGAATCGCGGCGGACCTCGGAATCAAGAAACTCGTCATCAGAGGCGACTCGCAACTTGTCGTCAAGCAAGTCAACAAGGATTACTAGAGCCCGTTGATGAAGGCCTACGTCGATGAAGTGCGAAAGCCGGCAGAGCGTTTTGACAGTATACAGGCAGAATACATTCCCCGAGCGGAGAATGATATCGCCGATTACCTGTCAAAACGCGCTGCCCTCAAGCTACCTATGGAACCAGGTACCTTTGTGCTTCGGCTAACTCAACCATCCGTTGATCCATCAACAGAGCAGAACAAGAGGAGAAAATCAGGGCCCGGCAAGTACTTTCCCGCCGAGCTACCCGAAGCCGCCGGCAAGGATGTTGCCGGAGACACTGAGCTCGCCACGGGACGGCTAGCTCCGATAGAGCAGCAAGCTCTTGCCATGGAGACAACCACTCCGATAGCGGAGGAAATGCCTTTAGTCCTCGCCGTCGAGCCCCAGGCTCCAGCGTGGGCACAGCATACCGTCCGATTCCTCCAAACAGGGGAACTTCCTGAGGAGCAGGAAGAAGCGGAAAAAGTAGCCCGTCGCTCTACTATGTACCAGTTCGTCGATGACGTCCTATACAGAAACAGGCCGAACAGAGTGAAATTGAAGTGTATCCCTCGAGAGGAAGGACTGGGGTTGTTGGCGGAGATACATGGAGGCATATGTGGATCCCACATCGGGTCAAGGGCCCTTGCCGTCAAAGCGTTTCGGCAAGGCTTCTTCTGGCCCACCGCCCTCCAGGATGCGATGACACTACTCACCAGGTGTGAAGCGTGTCAGTTCCATTCAAAGAAGCTTCATCAGCCAGCTCAAGCCCTTCAAACCATTCCTCTCTCCTGGCCTTTCTCGGTCCGGGGGCTCGACATACTGGGCCCTTCCTCCCGCGCTGTCGGGGGCTTTGAGTACTTGTACGTTGCAATCGACAAGTTCACAAAGTGGCCAGAAGTGTAAGCAGTGAGGAAGGTCACACCACAGTCAGCCGTCAAGTTCTTCAAAGGACTGGTGTGCCGTTTTGGTGTACCCAATAGGGTTATCACCGACAACGGCACATAGTTCACAAGCCACACCTTCATGCAATATATTCAAGACCTCGGCAACAAGGTCTGTTTCGCTTCCGTTGCTCACCCACGAAGCAATGGTCAAGCTGAGAGGGCAAATGCTGAAGTACTGCGAGGCCTGAGGACAAAGACCTTTGACAGACTGCACAAGAGTGGAAGGCGCTGGATTGATGAATTGCCGGCGGTTCTTTGGTCAATCAGAATGACACCAAATTGAGCCACCCGCCAGACACCCTTTGCCCTGGTATACAGGGCAGAAGTAGTTCTCCCCACGGAACTCATATATGGGTCACCTCGAGTACTCGCTTATGACGAGCTTGAGCAAGAGCAATTGCGGCCAGATGACGCAAAGCTCCTTGAGGAAGATCGTCTTCGGGCGGCTCTGAGAGCAGCGCGCTACCAGCAAGCCTTGCGCCGCTACCATAGCCGCAAGGTTCATGCCCGAAGCTTTGAGGAAGGCGACCTTGTTATTTGGCGTGTTCAATCGGCCAAGAATTCCAACAAGTTGACGCCAAAGTGGGAAGGCCCTTATCGGGTAATACGAGTCACCAGGCCCGGCGCAGTCCGCCTGGAGACCGAAGATGCCGTTCCGGTGAGTAACTCCAGGAACATTGAGCATCTTCGCAAGTTTCACCCATGAGGCGCGGCTTGTTGGGCCCCCCGGCAAGCCACCTTTTGTACGAGCCTTGCCGATGACGCATGTAAACCTTTGTACAAAGCCGGGCGCAGACCCTGAGCATAAATGAAGCGCTGGCGCCCTAAGTTATAGCATGCATGCTAGGTCGAGTCTCGTCCTTGGTTAGGGTTGATAGTGCTTAGCGGCGACTAACCCCTAGCTTAGAGGTCGAGTGTGCATCTCTTTGTCTTTCTTTTGTGTTCTTTGGTTCACAGGACACACAGATATCCGTGCCGAACCACTTGGGGAGGCAAAAAAAAAAGAGGAACATACCAGCATCTAGCCCCCGGCAAGCCAGTATTGCCGGGGGCTGCAAGAGCAAAAATTCACCCACGGCGAACCAGGGTTGCCGGGGACTGCAGCTTCAGATAAGTTCTTCATCCCTTATCATACATTCCATTATGGACTAAGGTATATGAAACCTCGTTTTCCCCTAAGCTACCGTGCTCCCCTAACTCTAGGCCCTAGGGCTCGTTCCTGGGGCCATGTTTGGTCGTAGTCGCGGTAGCGAAAGGATGAAACAAGGAGCCTGAACCCGCCTCATCCCTGCCTCCGCCAAAGGCATGAGGAAGGTCGAGCGAAGTGGGGAGACGGCAAGGCCTGTTGCCGGGCAAAGAAATGTTTATCTTGAAGATATCAAGGATTTACTCCTTGTCGTGGGTTCCACCCGCAAACAAATGACCCGGCAAGCATCGCTTTTTCATTAAAAAAACGTTCCACTCAGGTACAGTCCATAGGGAATGAAAAACATGAATGATGGGATTACAAGTTTTAAATTCAACAAAGGCCCGAAGGCTTACAAACTAAAAAGAGATAAGGTGCCCGTAATCCCTTTCTTGTCCCTCTCCTCAGGAGGCAGGTCAAGGAGGCGAAAGGGACAAAAGGAGCGCCTAGGCGAGCTACGGGTGGCAGAAGACACCAAGAGAACATCTAGGTGGCCGTCCAAAGGCTGGATGGTGATGGCGGCGCCAGAAGCAGAGCTCGAAGACGAGGCGGCAGGACGTCAGCACGCGTCGAAGGTGTCGGTGCCCGCGTACTCTGACTTGACGGCCTTGCCGCCCGCCCTCTTCCTCTTCCGCAGCCTCCCAACACCAGCCGCCCAAGGATACGACCCCGAGAAGTTCAAGGAGCCGGCGGCACGGATGATGGGGTCGCCGGTGCCGCACGGAGCGGCACCCGACACCTAATCGGACCCGTCATCCTGCCGCCTACTACCCTCGTCGTCGCTACCGCTATCCTCCTCTTCGCTCCCGCCCGAGGAGGAGTCTTCACTATCAGAAGAGCTCTCCATGCAGCACCTTGCACGGGTCCCAAAACACCCGAAGACCTTAACGGAGAGAAGGCCACCCTCCATCAACTTAAAATGGAGAGTGAGCCCCTCCGTCAAGCGGTGTATATGAGCAAACGTCTTCCATCCCCGACAAAGATACATCACATGAGGGGCAGGGAAGTCGACGCGGACCCGCGTGCCACTGATCCCGCAGCCCCTCATTTGTAGCCGCAACGACTCCGGTGGATCCAGCTCCATCTCCCGCGCAAATGGAGTCGGGAGACGAAGGCGACGGTGCGGTGGCCGGCGCAGCCTGACGATGAACTCACAAGGGTCATCCCCAACATGGCCCTCCATTGGAGGAGGAGCTCCTGGCGGAGGCGAGGCCGGCGCGCCACCCACTACTAGGGAAAAGCCTATACACAGAATTTTACCAGTAGCGCTGTACAAAATCAAGCGCTGCTGCTACTTAGGAGCAGCGCGCGTAAATAAACCGCGCTACTGCTATGACTTTAGCAGTAGCGCGTACTAGCGAAAAGCGCTGCTGCTACGTTTAAACTGGGCACACATGGCTAGCCCAACCTAGCAGTAGCGCGTATAATGGCCCAGCGCTACTGCTAATCTCCTTAGTTGCAGCGCACTTACGTGTAAAGCGCTGCTGCTAACGGAAATAAAATAAAGTGAAAAACAAGTAGAAAAGTAAATGAAAATGAAAGAAATAGAAAAAGGAGAAAGGGAAAAAAATAAAATGTAAAGAAAAATAAAAGAAAAAAGGGAAAAAAGGAGAAAGGAATAGCAGTAGCGGGTTTCAGTAAACGCGCTATACCTTACTTAGCTATAGCGCGTTTCCGGGAACGCGCTACCGTTACGTTTCACTTAAACAGCGGTTTCCCCCCACCCCGCCCCCCGGCCACCAATTCTTCCCCAAATCGTCCCTCGCCCTCGCCGCCGTCACCTCACCGCCGCCACCCGAGGCCGCCCTCAGCCTCACCGCCGCCGCCCGAGGCCGCCCTCAGCCTCACCGCCGCCGCCCGCG
>NC_041380.1:397168267-397237093 GCF_002162155.2 Triticum dicoccoides
AAAAATTAGATGTTAATTAGATGTTTTTCAGTTAGGGCACTAGAGTTTTGCTAGGTTAATTAGGTTAGTAGTGCTGCTAGTAGTATTGGTAAAGTAGGTTAATTAGGTGATGTTAAATGAATAACCTAAATGAATGAAATTAGTAGTTAACTAATTTTTTTTCCTTTCATCATTATAGAGCACTAAAGTTAACTGAATTTTGTTCTATTAGTAGTTAAATGAATTTTCTTCTACTCTGTTTGCACATGTGGTTGCTCATGTATATTTGGACACTGTTTGCAGGGAATGATGCTTAGTGGCCTATGTTTTGTCGGAATGTTGATTCATTTCTTTTCTGGCAAATTTCAGGTTCTCGATTTGTCCACTTTTTAGCAAAGCTCATGCCGAAATTTTCCGTGAATTTCGGCATGACTTGTGCTACAAACTAGGACATATCGAGTGCCCGTGATTTGCCGCACCAGGAAGGAGTCAACATTCCTGCAAAACAATAGGCCTTTTTATGTCATTATTCATTTTATTAGGTCTAGAATTAATTGACTAGATTTAATCATAGGAAACATGGCTAGCAACAATGAAGGACAGGGTTCTGGTGATTGCGACGACGCCTACCGGGCGGCGGCCGAATTTTTTAGCCTTACCGATGATCAACCGATGTTATTGCTGGGCCCACCGGTGGCATCAGGGACTGAGACCGACACGCAGACCGGTGCTAAGACTGAGACCGGCGCTCAGACTCAGACCGGCATCGAGACCGGCGCTGAGACTGAGACCGGCGCTGCCTCGGGGAGCGGAGCCAGTGTAGAACCGAAAGCAAAGAGGCAACGGGTTCCTAACAAACTCAGGACTACTAGAGTGGTGGCCACGGAGGTGGACGACAGCAATTTTGAGACAACAGCGCCCGAGGAAGCGCGTCGATGCTTCGGCAATCAAATATGCTGCATCGTACGGACAACCGCCACCATCAACGATGAGAAACTACAGAAGATAGAAAATATGAGGAGCTCCGTCCTAAAGAAGTTTCACCAGATATTCTTGTTCCCGGGCCGGAATGAGAAGGATTATAAAGATCCATATGAGGACCCGGCAATGAAGAAGATAAACAAACACGCCATGACCAAGTTTAGTGACGCGTTGGCCGCTTGGAAAAATCGAGTGAAAGCAAGGATCATCGACAAGAAGGAACCCTACTCCGAGATTGTAAAGGATAATCCGACAATCAAGGAAGAGCAGTTTCAAATATTCAAGGAGGCTTGAGAGGCCGAAGATGCCAAAAAAAAGTCTAAGTACATGAAGGGGCTTCAAGAGGAACATTGGGAGCCACCACCTCGGAAGCCGTGGTTACGGCGGAAAGAGGTCCAAATGGGCCAAGAAGGTCAAAGAAGCCACGAGTCTAGGCATCCCAGACCCCTTGGCGGAGTTCACCGTCCCGCAGGAGCGTGACGTCCTCAAGGCCCGGCACCGTTGGGACCCAGTGAAAAAGTTTTACGAGACAACATGGTCATTACGGAGTTCATGAGACTGTTGGTAATTTTAGTTTCTGATCAATTCGACTGCACATGTTAGTCATATTTGTAAACGATCGTTGTGCCTTTTGCAGAGAGAGCAGCACAGGATTGCGGCCAAAAGCAACTTGCTGTCTGAGGCATTGGCGAGGCCCAAGTGGGACACTCCATTCAACCGGGCGTTGAACATATTGAAACAACAACCGGTGGATACTCGACCGTCGTATGGACGCGTGCATGGTGTCGGAGACGGCGCCACGTGGAAGAAGTACTATCGTGAGACCACGGAGGAGAGAAAGGAAAGACGGAGGTTAAATGAAGAAAACATCGACAAGAGGGTTGAGATTGCGGTTGAGAAGAAATCAACTGAGACAGTCGCAACAGCGGTAGCTGCCGCAAAACAGGTGGCTTTAGATATTTCTACTACCTTGGTTCCGGCCGTTTTCAATTGGACCAGGCAAAATCCAAAAAAGATGCAGCGGACTTTCCCCTTGCTGACTTCTTGGCAGGGAGCAGCTCGACTAGCGTTGCACCAGCACCTGCAGCTGCACCTGCTCCCGCACCGGCTCCCGCACCGGACGTGCTAGGCGGTGCTTCGTCTTTGGCTGAGCTCGACGCCCTCACGGTATCTGTCACACCGGACCCCTTCAATATAAATGTATAATCTCCCGTTTTCGTTGCCTTTCGGATGTCTCACGTCGCAGACTTTTCTTTGCAGGCTGACGAAACCCCGTGCACCATATTGTACACCACCGGCGACCAGAAGGTGGACGTGGGGAAGGCGACGATAATGGAGCCGAAGGAACCATTGTTCCACAGCCGGCCAATCCCCCCGAACATCTTCAAGGTTTCCGTGGCCAGTGTCAAACCGGGCCACGAGAATTTGCCTCCTCCAGTACTACTGGGGGATGACGACGAGACACCGCGGCGGCTTGGTGATTGTTGCAATGCTGGGTGGGTCCTGTTGTGGCCAAAGAGTCTGCTTCGTCTGGAGGTGGCCGGGAGCACACCCACGAGCACGTAGCCTCAGCAAGGTATGAACATCAACACCCCACCTACCCAATTATTGTCAGGTGTCGGGTTGGGTGATAGCGGACGGGGTAAGGAGGAGGCTCCATTAGTTGCTGATGACGTCGCCATGGATGAGGATGAGGATGACGATGGCGCTGCTAAACAATATGTCTATACTGGCGCCTCCTCAGGGTTTGAGCGTCGTGAGTCGGTGCCTGAATTGCCGTCTCAACATATTATGGACGACCTTCCGGTAGTAAAGAAGTTTAGGAAGAGAGCGAGGAAAGGCAAAAAAGTTGTTTCTATGATCCAGCCACCTCAGCAGCCTCGGCTTCAGGACCGTATAGATATCCCTGGTGCGGATAAATGGCATATCCCCGGTCAACCAATCCTACCTGCAACAGCGCTACAGGACAGATTCGGCGATCTAAAGAGACTTCATGACGATGTGATGCGGGTAGAGAAAGACCTCATCGCCTCGAAAGATCCAGGATACCCACTCTATGTGGTTAACATTCCGCGGCAAATGTCGTACGTCGACAGCTTCCCCACGGATAAGTTCTTCCTCCGATTCGATTACATATTCGACATGTTTCACGTGAAGAAGATGGATTTTACGTTTCTCCGCCTTTATGCCTTGCACATGAACTACATCATCGGGGTTGAGCAGATATCTCATATCTGTGTCGCTGACCCGTACTACATGCACGAGGGCTTCTTGGGAGTCTGTGCAAATCACAGTGAATACGTGAGGGATTACATCGTCAGTTTCATGCTCACCAATAAGGACAAGGGGGCGATTCTTGTGCCTTATCATCCCGTGTAAGTCATCCGCACTGCTATCCTTCCTTCGATTTCAATCATTCATTTGCACGGTGGAGGCTAATTAATTTGAGGACTTATTTTGCGCAGCGGCGGGCGCGCCATCCTCATCATCCTCTACCCCCGATTCTCCCACGCTCTTTACTTGTACACATCGAAGAACATTCACAAAAAGGATTACACCCACATCAAGGATGTTCTTGACAGTGCTATGTATCACTACCAATCACTGGGTGGAGAGGTCAGGGACAAGAAGATGAGGGGCGGCAGGGTCGCCTTCGGCCATAAGACCAACTTCTGCTGCATCCAGCAACCGGACGATTCTCTTAATGATGGATTCTATGTCCTACACCACATGATGGAGTACAGACGGGATCGCCAGAACCTTCGCATGGCACCTTCTTCCGGCGATGCCCATATTCTGCAATGGGCAATGGACATAGGAGATATCGAGGATCATCGACTTCGAGCTGAGTTCTATGACATCCAGCGCGAACTTGCCCAAATCATCATGAAGGAGGTCGTCGGAAAAACAGGGATGTTCTACGGAGAAGGACAAATGTCGCGGGAAGACGTCCGAACATGGATAGCCTCTCAGCGTCTCGACCTAAAGCCTTTCACTAGGCTCGGGGACTATCTCCCTAACTTGGATGGATGGAACGACATGTTGGAGTGATTGTCGATATATGACAATGTGTCCGTTTAGTCCATACTTTCTGTATGACAAAACTTTGGGTTATGCACGGTGAAACTTTATTTGTGATGTAATTAAACCGTCCTCCTCCTCGACTAGCGAAAATCACTCTAGTTAGGGCATTTTGGGGTACGATGAACTTTGTTATTTATGCTTATGATATGTTGTTTTTATTTTTGCCAAGTCTGTCTCTTTCTGTTGCTCAACTATATATGTTGCATATCATCGACTCATGTGATGATGCAGGTGCATAGATCATAGATGGCGAAGAAGTGCTATGCCAGGAGTATATATACGTCAAGTGGCCGGAGTGTCAGGCCCTTCCGGTTTCCAAGCGACAGGGAGTAGTTAGTTTAGAGGTTCACGCTAATGCGAAAGAGGGATACGAACTCATGTTCTCAAAGTGATATCTCTTCTCGCGTATATCATTGTTTAGATGGATGACGATGTATTTGCATATCATTCGAGACTTGTATCGCTATTTTCGAGATGATGACGAGAGACCACTTTGTGTTGGATGATGATTATGATGATGACATGATTTGATGAGACTAATTGTAAGTATATGCTATGATTACATTTGTATGTGTATGATATGCTAAAGATTATTGTATAAAGCCTATTCAAATACAAAACAAATATGTAGGAAAAAACTAATAAATAAACTAGTAGTAGCGAGGGGGGAAATTTAGCAGTAGCGTCGCATTGTCAGTAGCGTGTCCTAGCAAACAGCGCTGCAGATAATATCAGTAGCGCCCTTTCCCAAAGAGCGCTACAGCTATTCATGTATAGCAGTAGCGTGGGACAACCGGCGCTACTGCTATACGTTAGCTATAGCGCCTTATTAGTAGCGCCGATGCCCGCGCTACTGAGACGCCCAAAACCCTCACTGCTGGTGGGCTTTTCCCTAGTAGTGACCCCATCCTCCTCTTCCCCGAGCGCCCCGGCCTCGCCCACGACCGCGCCCCCTCCCCCTTCCCCTCGTGGCTGGCTCTGCCACCGCAGGCGCAGGAGAAGGAGGGACGCGTTGTCGAGCGGCGACCCTCGCTGCCACTATTGAAGGACCGGGATTCCCTCTCTCCATGACGGATGGAAGGGAGGAACAGAAGCTGAAGGAAGAAGAAGATGAAAGAATCCGGGACGCCATCCCCCTCCCTGTCTTTATAAAGGATCGGGGTTGGGGCTCGGCCGCCCCGCTCGGCTAATCAAGATACGGAAGGCGCAGGGAGCCAGGACCGACCCGCCGCCCCAACCAGCGACGACCCGGTTTCCCGCCTCCATCGTTTGCCACCCCAGGCGCATGGGAGACACGTGGCGGACGTGTAGAACCGAGGGGACAGGTGAGACGACCACTCCCCACCCCGTGATCGTGGGGAGTGGACGCCTTGAAGACCGCGCCTCAGCCCCATTCAGTAAATGGGCCACGCCTCCACGCCTCCCTCCGTTTATGGGGAAGGTGCGAACCACCCCTTTACTACGATATGACGCATGCCTGCGAGAACCAACCCCACGCATGCCGCCCACGTCACACGCACCTCCCCACGCCGCGCCACGCGCGGGAGTCGTGGGAAGCGCAGTGCACGAAGAATCTTACCGTAGTAAAAACGGCCCCGCCTGCCCGCGCACCGTTTTTGGGCCTCGCCCAACAACGCATTGCACTTATGTGTGGCCCAGGCCCGGGGGCTCCTGTCGGTGTACAAAAAGAGGGGTACACTTTTTGTACCCCTATAACTGTGCACGGGCAGTCTGAGCCACGGGCACCACCACACCAAGCAAGGCAAGGGAGGTGAGCCAAGGTAAGACCGAAGCTCAAGAGAACTAGAACGATGCCAAGGCCAAGACCAGGAAGAGCAAAGGGGACGAAGCAGACTCCCCCGGCAAGATCCTTGCCGGGGGACATTTCTAGCAGCCCTGGCAAGACCCTTGCCGTGGCGACTCGTCCCGCGCCTACGGAGCAAATCACCCTTGAGTCCACTGCCCCCAAAGGGCAAGGATTCAGGAGACTTCCCCGTGGCGGCATGCAGATCTTTGTGAAGACATTCAAGATCAGATACGCACTAAGGAGACGACAACCCTTGGCGGGATCCCAGCCGAGGAAGACCACAAGGCCCCCGGCAAGCGCCTTGCCGGGGATGACAGCAGGTGCCTCGACAAGACCCTTGCCGGGGCCCCGGTAAGGCCATTACCGAGGACACCCGCAGGGCCACCATCAGGCCCATGCCGACTAAACTTCCACCACCGCATGCATGCAACTACCGACCCAACCAGCTGGGCAGGCACCTACGTGGCGGCATGCAGATCTTCGCGAAGACCCACCACTGCGCCACCTCAGCTGCCTACCTACCTACGTGGCATCGCAGGCGTCGCTGGCCAGGGCGCGTGTCTACACAAGGAGGAGCGGCGACGGACGAGATAGGTCTCTCCCCCGTCCCCGATAAAGCAACGACACCTAAGCAAGACGCATTAAATGCGCCTTGTTGTGTAATGCGAGGGATAACCTCGCATCACTACACCCTTTCCACCTCCTGTGTTCCACTGTGGCAACCCCTTTTTCTATAAAAGGAGGCCCGAGGCGACTAGGAGAAGGATTCGGCTTTTTGGAGCTCCTGATGCCCCATAGCTAGCTCAAGAACACAGATATACAATCCACCAAAGCAGGAGTAGGGCTTTATGCATCCTCGCGGCCCGAACATGGATAAACAAACCGTGTGCTATCTGTTTGATCCGCTCTTCTCATGACCCCGCGCCCTGCTAACCATAGTAGGGATTCTTGTGATCCCATAGGTGTCGTTCCCACCGACATGAGCTCCGAGGTGTTGTCGTCACAATTTTATCGTTGTAGTTCTGGAATAACTGAGTTTACTTTCGCCGACATCGAAAATCTCTTTTATGCTGTTGTTGGTGAGATAACCTCGACGCCACCCAATACTGGGGCGGGAGTTCGGGAGTATTGCCATAACTCGTATAACGGATGCTTTTCGAAGGTTGAGGTAAATGATTTCCGAAGGTTTCTTGGTTATGTGTTGAAGGATGGATACAGCTGGATGTAGGATTTGCTAGTTTTGGGTGAGATATTATGCTTCCCCTGTATCCCCAACACCTGATTGCATAACCGGAAAGTTTTGGGAGTTTATAAGTCGGAATTCAAGTAGCTCTTAGGATATCTTTCCGACAGATGTATGATTTGAAATTGGGGTTCGACGTCTAGTGGTCTGCCTATCCACGGTTGGTTTTACAATGGTCTCGTTGTGTCTTAAAGAGTCCTTGGCTATGCTGACTCGGGGACGCTTCGTATGTCATGTGCACTGCCTTTTACATGATGGTGCTGTAGGATCGAGCCCGTGTAGGCCCCACCACGAAAACTTCGGACGAAATCTCTATCATATGTTTGTTCTGGCTTATTCTGCAAGCCAATCCTTTGTTTTTTTTTTGTTTTCAGTTGTGGTATTCGAGTTGCTTCAATGTCAAATGTTGATTCCAAACCTTTCCTAAATGGTATTCTCATACTCCTATGTGGATACTAATCCTTCATGATAATCGAGATTGTCATGTCAATCCTTTTCAACCGGCGTGTCTCTCTTCAAGTGGATCCGATCATTTCAACATTCACAAGATCATTTATCAGTTCTTCTCAACGGTGCTCATTTCATCCATCCCAAGATGCCTTTGTTTTTCCCACCCTCCCACCCTTTTTATTCAAGGACTCAGATTTCCTCATCAACTATCATGTTATTGATGAGAAGTCTCTCCATTCTTTTCCGTCCATGTTCTTATCCGGTGATTCTCATGAAGATTCTAAGGAAGCTACAAGTTCATCATTGTTCGTTCTTTTCTTCTCTGGTGGATTCAAGTCAAGTTTTGTTGATCATACCTTTTCCTCGTTTCAATGCCTTCTCATGCCGGTGCACCTTCATAATCATTTCACTTCTCGCTATTGAATTGTTCCGGAGTGCTCAATATATCTCGAAGATTCATGTTTCCACTCGTAATCCGTTCAAACTATTTTGAGGATGTTATCATATTCAAACCATTTAATTCAACCGGTGCATTCTCCTTTTCATGTAATCTTTTCAACGGTGTATCTTTTGAGTGGGCACTAACCCACAGGTCTTTTCCCAGGATCTTACCTGATTATTCTAATCTTCCATGGAGTTACTCTCAAATCCTTTTCGAAGTTTGACGTAAGAATGAATTGTCATCAGTCAAATGTCTCTCTCCAAGATCTTGCAAAATTATTTTTCATCGTTGGTTCAACATTTCTAATTTTTCATTCCGGAGTGTCTCAACAATTCACGGTGGTGTTTCTCGTCGTCATTCTCAGATTTTTGAAGACCGAAGAAGAGTTTTTCCTCCAAATCTTATCCGTTCTCTCAAAGATGCGTAGTTCAAGCTTGATGCCATCCTCTCATAATTGTTTTGATTGTGAGAATTCTTTTCACCCATCTGAAGCAATTCAAGTGTCTTCTCAGTTTGATTCTCCAAAGTCCATTATCTCAGATTTATTCATTCTCAGCTTTCAGCTTTCATACTCTATATCATATCGGTGCTTGAATCAAGGATTCTCTAATCAGCTCGTAATCTCTTCGTTCTCATGGATCTAAATTCTCTCAAGCATCTTCGTTTATTTGCTAATTCTTTCCGATTTTTTCTTTATCTTTTCTTCGTTCATTTTCAATTCTTACGGTGGTTCGTTCAAGATTTCTCTTCCTTGTTTATCATATCAATTCATTCGTTGTTTCAATCCTACCGGTGTTTCGTTGAAGACCTTATCAAGTTATCGTTATATCTCTTAATCCTTTTCAACGAGAATAAGTAGTATGCCAAATCCGTTTGCTCGTCATCAATTTAAATTGATGAAGGATAAGCATAACATAATTCCTATTCTTGATTCACCCAAATGATTAATTCCTTATTCCGGAGGTTCATCAAATTCTCGGTTTCAATTGTTTCATCTTTCTTTTTCGGAGTTCCAGGTTTTCCGTTTTATCTCGCCGTGAAGCTCCATCTAAATAACCGCAAGGCTTCACCTTGTGTTTTCAACTTCTTTTCCCTTTTGTTTGATCATCCTTTTGTTACCGGAGTTCGTCATGGATGCTCTACATGTTGGTTCATCAAGGACGTAATTCCTTCTCAAAGTGTCCATCGAGATTATTTTCAGAGGAGCTCAAGCATTCTTCATCTTGCAATCCAGAGTGCAATTGTTCTACCTTATCTTTGAGGTGGTAATATATCATTCTTCATTCACAAGAACGAGATATTTTAAATCCATCAACCTCTTCGTTGGAGTTTTCTTGTGTCATGTTTCACCTAAGGCCTTCCCTAAGGATTGTTGCTATTTATGGTGCGCATAAATGACCCAAGTTCTTCATTTATCCTACCGGTGAAATAAGTTTTTTTTTCTTGTTCATATCAATCCAATCTATTGTTTCCATTAGTGGCAGAATTTTCACCTCATAATTTCGAGATGTTTTCCATAAGCCCACTACAAACTTATTCATTTCGTTGTTTTTTTCTTCTTTTCCAACAACTCCATTTTAACCTTCTTGGAAGGGTGCTTTCCAAGCTCATTTGTGGCAAAAGGTTGGCATTTTCAACTCCATTCTATTATTACAATGATCTAACTTCTATTCTTTTATTCAGGAGGCATTGTGATGTTGCTCTCTTCGACCCATCATCTTGTTTTGTCAAGATCATGTTCAATTCCTTCATTTACAGTCGGAGTGCTGTCCAAATTATATCATTCTTATTCCTTCTCTATCTTGTTTAACCGGAGTGTTGTCTTAATTGATCTTTATCGATCCTTGTACATCTCGTTTCTATCGGAGTTTTTGCAGGTACTTCTTGTCCATTGCAATCCTTTTGTTTTGTCTTTCAACCACAAGGTTCTAGTAATGTTCCTTGTTCCTCTCTTCTAAGGGAGTGTTTTCTACTTTGTTCATCTTCGTTGTATTCTTTCTTTCAATTTGTTCAACCTCGCAAGGTTCTTTGGTTTCACTCATTTGTCAAAGAAGCAACTTAGTTGTACCTTTTCTTTTCCTCTTCCGTTTTCCCTCCGGTGCCATCCTAGATCTCGGGACGAGATCCTCTCGTGGTGGTGGAGTGTTGTGACGCCCCAAGACCGATGCTCGAGAAGACTTCCATAGGCTCCGGGTTTCTCCGTGTGTTTCATTGTTGCTTGCTTCTTTTATTTTGTGCATTGCATCATGCAACCCGTTTTAAAAACTCAACTAAATAAATTGCATGGATCTTCGGTCCATTTAAATCGAGGGATATTCACAATGGTGATTTCTCTTTAGAACATTACCCTCCCAATATTATTAGGGAGCTATAATAAATACTCCATTCTTATGGAATCAACCTAAACACACTTGCATCTTTCTCTTGCCAGCAATCCCTCATCAAGTGCAACACCCCATCTCTAGTTTCTTCCTTTTCAATTCTCACCCATTTGTTGCAAGTGACAGTTTTCTGTCACCTAAAAATGTTCATTCTTTTCCTATAATTTTTGGGCCATGCCATTTACCTCTCTGCCAAATATCATCTTTTTCTGAGTTGTTTTGGTTGGGTTTAAAATGGGTCAAGTTTGAATAAATTATGGAGTTTAAACTTGGATCATTTTCTACCTCTAAAAAGTTTGCCAAAGCATTTTATTCTAATATCTCAGAAACATAGGATCCCAGGGCTATTTTTATATACTCCATACCCTGCTCCTTAACCCCTAATCTTTTCTTGTAACATCTATTTTTTTATTCTTTAAAAAAAGACAGACTATGAGATTTAAGATGGGGAAGAGAGTGCACAGCCCATCTGGCCTCCAACCACCAGCAGTAACTGGGCCGGCCTCCAGGCCCACCTAACCTAACCCTAGCACCCCTGGCCCGATCCCTCTTCCTTCGTTCCTCTCCCCTTGCGCCGCCAGGGGCCTCGATCCCATCTCTCCTATAGCTGGCCAAATGGGCCGGTTTTTTCGGGCCGGCCCGTGAGCACGCCGGCACAGCCCGCCTTGGGCCAGGCACGGCACGGGCTAAACGGGCCGGGCCAGGCACGCGGCACGCCCTGGGCCGTGCCTGGGCCTGGAGGCTGGGCACGCGGGCCGGCACGGCACGGCCCGATTACGTTTTTTTTATTTTTTTATACATATATATATGGCCCAACATGTAAAAATAGGCTAAAAAACGCTCAGTGCGTCAAATAACAGGCTAAAATTATGCAGCTCACCGTGCTAAACGGGCCAACATGCCGGCCCGTTTACTAACTAGGCCGTGCCTGGGCTGCAGGCTGCAGCACGCGGGCCGGCACGGCACGGCCCGTATAATAATCGTGCCTTGGCGGGCCGGGCCGTGCCAGGCACGATTAGGATGGGCCGTGCCGTGCCGGGCCGGGCTGGCCCGTTTGGCCAGCTATAATCTCTCCCTCGCGCACCCCTTCCCTCGATCCTATCTCTCCCGTACGCCACGCCACCCTCTCCCTCGTTTCCCTCCAGTGCGCCGCCTCCACCCACGACAACACGAGCCCCGCTCGATCCCCTCGCGCACCCCTTCTCTTGATCCCTACTCTTCCTATCTTCCACCTCGAGCCAGGGGACGAGCCCCCGCGCCCGATCCCCCCAGCGCCATGGTGGCGACCGAGCCATCCCCGGCGAAGCCCCTTCCTCTCCTCCACCTCTCTGCGCATCCCCCGCTCACGCCAGGCCAAGTTCCCTGCATCGCTGGCCGCCGGCGACCGGGGCCGCCCTGTGTGTCCTTCCCGTCCCTGCCGTGTCTTCTACCGGATCGGGCCGGCTCCGCCCTCGTCCCGATCCCCTCCTGTCCGTGCTCACCTCCCACCGTAGGGCCTCGTCTCTGCTTCGAGCAACCGCATGAAGCTGCTGTCGCCGCTGCTTCACTGAATCGCCTGAGTACGACCAGCAGGCCAATGCAGTGCCATCTTGCCTCCTCCTCCGTTTTCTGCTCACCCTGAACCTCCCCTGCAAGCTCTTGCCGCCGCGCCGAATCCCTGCTGCCGCCGATGCTTCGCTGGATCGCTCCGCCGCGCCAAGTCCTTGCCGCTGGCCTTCCCCGCACACTCCTTGCCTCCTCTGCTTCGCGTGTGCATTAGGACGAGTCCCTGCATATGCCTCCCGCCGAGTTCGAGTGACCCATGTTCAGGACGCCAAGACCCCTTCGTGGTTTTTGCCAAGTTCGGCCACAGATGAACCGAGTGCTTTTTGCCTTGCTTGGATACGCAAGACCTTCTGAACATTGCAAGTTGCATGACACAATGACAATGGGTTCGACGCACATGCGCCGAGTTCCACTACCGTCGCTCGGTTTCGACAAGACAATGTGTATCACGATGCCTGGAGACCCTGGATGCACCAAGTTCCTCTTCGGACATGTACAACTACCATCCCGTGCAGGACACCGAGTACCACGACGACCATCGACATGTACCCCTACACCGCACCGAAACGCCGAGTTCCTCGCCGTGACCCTGAACATCTACGGAAACTTGTGCGTCTATGAACGCGAACAACTACCGTCGCCGTGGATCTGACAAGTTCGCGAGTACATCTACTTCCTCTACAACCCGCGACAACCGCTACTTTCACTACCGTCACGAGAACAACTACTTCCCTCGACGTACCCGAACCACTCCGAGAATGCACCTTGGAAGGTATAACCGCCGGAACGACGCCCATGAATGTATGTCTGTGTTGTTTGAGATGCATGTTTAGATGTTGTATTCACTCATGAACGTTAGTTGTTCCTCCTCGTTGCCATGCCGTCCACCTATGGGAACCCAGTAACCGGGATCACCCCATCATCTTACATGACACGCTCCCGTCACACTTCCTTTTCCACCGGCTTCTCAATCAAGTTACTTGAAACCGATATGTTGTCGTGGCATCATTTTTGGATTCGTTCCTCGTGGCACCCCTTTCGCTTCTGCCATGATGACAATGCTTCATAATACTCTCCTGTTAACATTTTCATAAAAAATGCATAAACTTGCATGTCATCCGCATCATGATAACAACTTCAAGTTTGGTTAAAATTGTTGTTTGCTTTAAATTACTAATGCATATGGGGATGTACCGGAATTGTTGTTTGATGTTTCCCGCCTCATTTAAAATGCCTAACTATGTTTTCTACTCATGTTTCATCTCTTGCCATGTTAATCAACATTTAATATTGTTGGGACCTAAATGAGAGAGAACTAAATAATTGTTGTGGTGTTTCGTCAATATGCAACTCGTTGCATATTGAGCTCCACTTAACTAGTAGTTTTGATTGTGCATATTGCCATGCCATGCCTCTTTAAACCGGACATGCATCATACTTGATTGTGCAGCATGCCATGATTATGTGATGGTTGTTTACGATGTTGTTTGCTTTCTTTCCAGTGTTGCTTCTTCGGGTTGGTTCCGATAACGTCGTGTTGTGAGGATTCGTTCGACTATGTCTGTTTGTCTTCTTCACGGACTCGTTCTTCTTCTTTGCGGGATCTCAGGCAAGATGACCATACCCTCGAAATCACTTCTATCTTTGCTTGCTAATTGCTCACTCTTTTGCTATGCCTATGCTACGATACCTACCACTTGCTTATCATGCCTCCCATTTTGTTAAGCCAAGCCTCTAACCCACCTTGTCCTAGCAAACCGTTGTTTGGCTATGTTAGCGCTTTGCTCTGCGCCTCTTATAGCATTGTTAGTTGCAGGTGAATATTGGAGTTTGTTCCATGTTGGAACATGGATATTTTGTTGGGATATCACAATATCTCTTATTTAATTAATGCATCTATATATCTACTCCTAAGGGAGCAGTTGGTAGTCTCGCTTCCAGGTTTTTTTAGTCCCATCTTCCACGGTTTTTTTTCGTCCTAAAAAAATCTACGAAATTTCGTAGGTTAACCAGGGACAACTCCCACCTCCCAGGTTTTTTTTCGTTCCACCTCCCATGGTTTTTTTGATACCTCGTTCCACCTCACACTAAGCCGCCATGAACCGCAAAAACCGCCTACCTTAGCCAAATCAACAAATCTCTCTCATTAATGCAATTTTTTTAGGAAACAAATAATAGATTCTTTCCTACTTTAGCCAAATCAACGGATCTCTCCCATTAATGCAATTTGCTTTAGCAAACAAATAATAGATTCTTTCCCACCTTAGCCAAATCTACGAAATCTCTCTCATTAATGCAATTTGCTTTAGGAAACAAATAATCTCTAATCTTTAATAATTTCTACTCCTAATGAAGCAGTTGGTAGTCTCCTCCCACCTTCCATGGGTTTTTTTGGTACCTCCTCCCACCTTCGCTGGGTTTTTTTCGTAGATTTTTTTCGTCCCCTCCCCTCACTTCATCGGTTTATTTTCGCGTCAACCTCTCACACAACGAAAGAAATCTAAACAGATCAGAACTTTCCATACTGGCGCAAGTTATTTAGTAATGTAGAATCAATCACGAAAAATCTCTAAAGATCAAATCTAAATTAATTAACCTTACCTTAAATCACTCAATTACATTAATTAGAGAACAAATAATTGATTTTCAAAAAATCGCTCAATCACGTAAACCTTACCTTAACTCACGGATGGTAATCAATCTCCAAACAAAGGAAACAATACATCGAGGGAGCAGTAAATAAACTCCCTTTCTTATGGCAGGTATATGACCTTTCCTTCCCTCTACATTGTCGAGCGTTCTTGATTCTCGAGGCCGATGCTTGGTCTGCGTCACTGGGTCGCGACGGTGCTGGAGGACGAGGACGGCGAGGCCGGGTGCCGCGGCACCGCGTTGGCCGCGGCCGGTGAAGGGGGCAAAGAAGGGCGGCTTCCCTGGCCCTGGCCATGGCCGTGACCCTGGGAGTTGGTGCGGTGGAAGTGGCACTTGAAGGACACGGCGTGGGTGGTCGACGCGCAGACGCGCTTGGAAGCGGGCCCGTGGCCCGTGCCGGACGGCGCCGACGCCGACCCGGGCCACCACCTCCGCGTATTCTTGGAGCTGTGGCTGGCCGATTTACATGAAATTAATTCCCTCAGTTGTGGTGGCAAATATAATACACATAATCCATATTGTTATGTACTAGCGTGTGTGTGTGTGAAATAGATGGATTATGGTCCCGTACCCAATAAGATGGATATGTGTGTGTTAGAGAGAGAGAGAGAGAGGGAGAGGGGGAGAGAGTGAGGAAGAGGGAGGCAAAGAGTGTGTGTGAGGAACTGATGGTAAAAAAGGTCACCAATGTCACTTGATATATATGAGAATATTAGTATTGAACTTTTAAAGTTAATGTGGCCCCGTTGCAACGCACGGGTGTTCTTCTAGTACTTGGTAAAGGGTGGAAGGCTCGGCCTTATGCCTGGTGTTTTGTTCCACTCTTACTGCCCTAGTTTCCGTCATATCGGTGTTATGTTCCCGGATTTTGCGTTTCTTACACGGTTGGGTTATAAGGGAAACCCCTTGATAGTTCGCCTTGAATAAAACTCCTCCAGCAATGCCCAACATTGCTTTTACCATTCGCCACCTAGCCTTTTCTTTCCCTTGGGTTCTGTAGACTCAAGGGTCATCTTTATTTAAACCCCCCTGGGCCAGTGCTCCTCTGAGTGTTGGTCCAACCGAGTAGACTGCGGGGCCACCTCGGGGCAACTTGAGGGTTGGTATTACTCGTAGGATGTCTCACATGAGTGTGCCCTGAGAACGAGATATGTGCAGCTCCTATCAGGATTTGTCGGCACGTTCGGGCGGTGTTGTTGGACTTGTTTTACCATTGTCGAGGATGTCTTGTAACCGGGATGCCGAGTCTGATCGGATTGTCTTGGGCGAAGAAATATCCTTCGTTGACCGTGAGAGCTTGTGATGGGCTAAGTTGGGACAACCCTGCAGGGATTGAACTTTTGAAAGCCGTGCCCGCGGTTATGGGCAGATGGGAATTTTTTAATGTCCGGTTGTAGAAAACCTTCAGTTGAACTTAATTAAAATGCACCAACCGCGTGTGTAACCGTGATGGTCTCTTTCCGGCGGAGTCTGGGAAGTGAAGACGGTGTTGGAGTTATGCTTGACGTAGGTTGTTCTAGGATCACTTCTTGATCATAGTTTCTCGAACGTGCTTTGCCTTCTCTTCTCGCTCTCATTTGCGTATGTTAGCCACCATATATGCTAGTCGCTTGCTGCAGCTCCACCTCATACCTTTTCCCTACCTGTAAGATTAAATAGTCTTGATCGCACGGGTGTAAAATTGCTAAGTCCCCGTGACTCACAGATACTTCCAAAACCACCTTGCAGGTGTCGTTGAATTGTGCAGATGACGCAACCAAGCTCACGGAGGAGCTCTATGAAGATCGTGTTCTTTATGTTGTTCCGTTTTCCAGTTGATCAGTAGTGGAGCCCAGTTGGGACGATCGCTGATCTGTGTAACATTTGGGGTAGTCTTCTTTCATTTTGGTTCCGTAGTCGGCCCTTGATTGTATCTGAATGATGTAATGCTTTATTCATGTATTGTGTGAAGTGGCGATTGTAAGCCAACTATGTATCTCTTTCCCTTATGTATTACATGGGTTGTGTGAAGATTACCTCACTTGCGACATTGCTTTCAATGCGGTTATGCCTGTAAGTCATGCTTCGACACGTGGGAGATATAGCCGCATCGAGGGCGTCACAAGTTGGTAATCAGAGCCGTCCCCGACCTTAGGAGCCCCCTGCTTGATCGAATCGTTGGCGTTGTTGAGTCTAGAAAAATGTTTTGAGTCATTTAGGATTATATATATCGGAGAGTTAGGAATTATTTTTACTCCTCAGTCCCTTCGTCGCTCTGGTGAGGCATCCTGACGTAGAGTTTTGACTCTTCTCTTCTCAAATTTCACTAAATTTTTTTAGGATCACGCGGGTATCTTGGAATCGTTCCGATGGTTTTGTGACGGGAACATTGTTCTTGGTGCCTCCTGACATTTAGGGGTTGTGGGAGTGTCCTGGGGAGTTGAGCTCCGAGGTGTTCTCATCACAATTTTATCGTTGCAGTTCTGGAACACCTGAGTTTAGTTTCGCCGACGTCGAAAATCTCTTTTATGCAGTTGTTGGTGAGATAACCTCGACGCCACCCAGTACTGGGGCGGGAGTTCGGGAGTATTGCCATAACTCGTATAACGGATGCTTTTCGAAGGTTGAGGTAAATGATTTCCGAAGGTTTCTTGGTTATGTGTTGAAGGATGGATACAGCTGGATGTAGGATTTGCTAGTTTTGGGTGAGATATTATGCTTCCCCTGTATCCCCAACACCTGATTGCATAACCGGAAAGTTTCGGGAGTTTATAAGTGGGAATTCAAGTAGCTCTTAGGATATCTTTCCAACAGATGTATGATTTGAAATTGGGGTTCGATGTCTAGTGGTCCGCCTATCCACGGTTGGTTTTACAATGGTCTCGTTGTGTCTTAAAGAGTCCTTGGCTATGCTGACTCGGGGACGCTTCATATGTCATGTGCACTGCCTTGTACATGATGGTGCTGTATGACCGAGCCCATGTAGGCCCCACCATGAAAACTTCGGACGAAATCTCTATCATATGTTTGTTCCGGCTTATTCTGCAAACCAATCCTTTGTTTTTTTTGTTTTCAGTTGTGGTATTCGAGTTGCTTCATTGTCAAATGTTGATTCCATACCTTTCCTAAATGGTGTTCTCGTACTCCTATGTGGATACTAATCCTTCATGATAATCGAGATTGTCATGTCAATCCTTTTCAACCGGCGTGTCTCTCTTCAAGTGGATCCGATCATTTCAACATTCACAAGATCATTTATCAGTTCTTCTCAATGGTGCTCAATTCATCCGTCCCAAGATGCCTTTGTTTTTCCCACCCTCCCACCCTTTTTATTCAAGGACTCAGATTTCCTAATCAACTATCATGTTATTGATGAGAAGTCTCTCCATTCTTTTCCGTCCATGTTCTTATCCGATGATTCTCAAGAAGATGCTAACAAAGCTACAAGTTCATCATTGTTCGTTCTTTTCTTCTCCGGTGGATTCAAGTCAAGTTTTGTTGATCATACCTTTTCCTCGTTTCAATGCCTTCTCATGCCGGTGCACCTTCATAATCATTTCACTTCTCGCTATTGAATTGTTCCGGAGTGCTGAAGATATCTTGAAGATTCGTGTTTCCACTCGTAATCCGTTCAAACTATTTTGAGGATTTTATCATATTCAAACCATTTAATACAACCGGTGCATTCTCCTTTTCAAGTAATCTTTTCGACGGTGTATCTTTTGAGTGGGCCCTAACCCACAGGTCTTTTCCCAGGATCTTACCTGACTCTTCTAATCTTCCATGGAGTTACTCTCAAATCCTTTTCGAAGTTTGACTTAAGAATGAATTATCATCAGTCAAATGTCTCTCTCCAAGATCTTTCAATTTTTTTTCATCATTGGTCCAACATTTCTAATTTTTCATTCCGGAATGTCTCAACCATTCACGGTGGTGTTTCTCATCGTCATTCTCAGATTTTTGAAGACCGAAGAAGAGTTTTTCCTCCAAATCTTATCCGTTCTCTTAGAGATGCGTAGTTCAAGCTTGATACCATCCTCTCATAATTGTTTTGATTGTGAGAATTCTTTTCACCCATCCGAAGCAATTCAAGAGTCTTCTCAGTTTGATTCTCCGAAGGCCATTATCTCAGATTTATTCATTCTCAGCTTTCAGCTTTCATACTCTATATCATACCGGTGCTTAAATCAAGGATTCTCTAATCAGCTCGTAATCTCTTCGTTCTCATGGATCTAAATTCCCTCAAGCGTCTTCGTTCATTTGCTAATTCTTTCCGGTTTTTTCTTTATCTTTTGTTCGTTCATTTTCAATTCTTATGCTGGTTCGTTCAAGATTTCTCTTCCTTGTTTATCATATCAATTCATTCGTTGTTTCAATCCTACCGGTGTTTCGTTGAAGACCTTATCAAGCTATCATTATCTCTCTTAATCCTTTTCAACGAGAATAAGTAGTATGCCAAATCCGTTTGCTCGTCATCAATTTAAATTGATGAAGGATAAGCATAACATAATTCTATTGTTGTTTCACCCAAATGATTAATTCCTTATTCCGGAGGTTCATCAAATTCTCAGTTTCAATTGTTTCATCTTTCTTTTCCAGAGTTCCGAGGTTTTCCATTTTATCTTGTCGCGAAGCTCCATCTAAATAATCGCAAGGCTTCACCTTGTGTTTTCAACTTCTTTTTCCCTTTTGTTTGATCATCCTTTTGTTACCGGAGTTCGTCATGGATGCTCTACATGTTGGTTCATCAAGGACGTAATTCCTTCTTGAAGTGTCCCTTGTCTCATGTTACTATCGATCCTTAGACGCACAGTTCGGGACCCCCTACCCGAGAACTGCCGGTTTTGACACCGACAGGGGGCGCGGCTAGGAGTGGTGGGGGCGCGAATGAGACGGTCGAGAGGCACAGGAGCGCGGCTACAGGCGGTGAGCACGCCGGGAGCAGAGCTCCGGCTATGGTGAACACAGACGAGTACAAGAGCGGTGGTAAAATGATACGAATCGAAGGGATAAGCGCGGGAATCGGTCAAGGGGCTCACCCCGGTGCTCGTGGACGAGGTAGGGAGGTCGGGGGAGCTCGGGGGGTGGCGAATCCGATGACGAACGCCGGCGGCTGTGGCCGGGAAGACAACCAGATGGCGAGGTTGTGAAGGGCTCCAACTCGAACCGGAGGTTGTAGGCGATGCAGATGAGGCCGAAGGAGCTCTAGACCGCAACCTCGCGGGTCGGGGATGGTTCTGGCCACGGGAACGGCAGTGGCGTGGCCAAGGGAGAGGGACGCGAGGGGACGGGGATCTGAGGTGTTAGGGTTTCGGGACAGGGTGAGAGGGGCAGGGGCTAGCCCTTGTAGACGCCAGGCACAACGGATGACTGCTCCATGGCCATCGAGGCCGTGTGCGGCTGAGGAGCAGCCAGCCTGCCCCTGGTGAACAGGGGTTGAAGAAGGGGGGCTGGTGTGCTGGGTTGTACTGTTGTTAAACGGGCCAAGGTGCACAGTGTGCGTTTCCTTCTTTTCTCTTTGCATACTTATTTTCTATTTTCTGTTTATTATTTTAATTTCTTCCTTTTTGACTTTACTTTTTATTGCAAAATAGTTTTATGAATTATGAAACTTGGTCCAATAATTATAATGCAATATTTCACACTGTTATAAAATGATTTTGAGGCAAGATAATCTCATTTGAATTTTGTTTAAATGAAATTGGATTAAAAGGGATGTTTAGGTACTGTTTTCATATCCAGGGGTATTTTAAACATCTATAAAATGTTTGTTACTTCATGACAATTATCTAATGAACACTATTGCAGGATGCTGCTAACGTTACACTACGATCAGAGACCCTTCGATGAAACTATGTGCGATGCAATAATCACAAATGGTGGTGTAAAAACCGTCAAAAAAGGTGCAAAATGTTTGCAATGACGGATGCATAAATTACGGTTCGGATTTTAGTTGCGTGTGCGATGCAGGGCATACGGTTCATTTCAATTAACTGTTTGTGATGAGGAGGAACAAAAGAAATGGGCAGACAGATGAAGGTGTGTGCGATATACAACATACGTTCACTCGGATGAACTATTTGTGATTAGGCAACACAAAAGAAATGAGCAGCCAGTTGAAGGTGTGTGCGATGTACAGCATACGGTTCAGTCGGATGAACTGCTTGTGATTAGGCAACACAAAAGAAACGGTCAGCCAGATCAAGGTGTGTGCGATATATGGCATGCGGTTCACTCGGCCTTGTCTTCAGTGTGTGACCTCTGTGGCAACCATTCGCTCCCCACTAACCTCTTCTTGTACCGTGGCAACCGTCCACAGCCTCTTCGCCCTTCCCTCTCTATTTGGAACTGCTGTGGCACGCTCTTCGTCCCTCCATTTGCCTTCACCCTTCCTTCTACCATTGTTCGATCATCTTCTCCATGGAGGGAATAGGCCAGAAACAACCCGTTATTCTTGCCCCGATCTGAAAGATGACGTGGTGGAGGAACTCATTGATCGGTGCAATGTCATCACCTCGTCTAGCATGGCAGGTTCGTTCAAGACCATTCTCGACTCAACTAATAGCATCATTACAAGCAACCCAAGGGTCCAGGAGCGGTTTGATCTCCCCTATCTTCTTCACCATGACCCTGCTGACTAGCGCGTGGACGACGGAAGCCTCGCCTTGTGCAAGTTGATGCTGCTTGATAATGATACGTGTGATGTTAAGATGCCATCGTTTGAGGGCAAGGCTTGCGCAGGCGCTAATGGAGATTGGGTTGTTTATACTGGGTACAACTGCGAGTGGGAACTTGTGAATGTGTACACTCATCATTGGGTTCCACTTCCAAAAATCTCAGACTGCCCAGAGGTTGAGTACACAGATATTCTAAGTGAGTTCAAATACGATCATGGTGACTGTCGTCTATGGAAGATAGAAATTTGTCGAGTTCCCAACCGCTCTTGGGATTACACGAACTATGAAGTTGTTGCTATCATCGACAAGCTTGTTGTCGTCCTTACTTCCACGCCTCGATGGATACTGCTCAAAAATCAATTTCTGTACACGGATGAGTACTATGATGCAATTCAATATGAGGGTCTTGTGTTTGTTGCCACCACTCGTGGAACTATTTTTGCATGGAATCCTGATGATTTCAGTATGTTTGTCTTCCACCGTAATTATAATTGTTTCATCCACATGCATGTGCATTAGCTAGTTTCCCTTTACTAATTATCCTTCTTGTGTTTCCAAGGTCCTGTGAACATTCCACCACCTATACTTGAAACTTTTCATAACCAAGCGGGAGATGACGATGCTGATGATCACGAGCATGAGGACGAGCAGGACCCATATACTCAGTGGTGCCTGGCAACTTATTCTGATGGATCACCTCTTCTTGTCTGTATATAGGGAACTACTGATGTTACTAAGGAAGCAGGTGTTGTCTTGCATGGTCGCACTTTCCGGACCTATTCCAACATCCGTTGCAGGGTATTCGGGATGGATACTAGTGTACTAGCGACAACACCTCCCTCGTTCAGTATTGAAAGTCTTGGAGGAAACTCGCTCTTCCTTGGACAAAACTATCCAATGATGGTGGAAGGGAATCCAGCTGCTGTTGACACAACGTTACTACAGTTTATGAGAAGCAATTGTATATATACCTCGGACATTGCTATGCTTCCCTACCATCCCAATATGGGTCTTGACATAAGCCGCTTCAGCCTGGATGATCAGTCCTGTGTTGGTCTCGAGATTGACAGTAGCTGGCCCTTCGCACATAATCACTTCTGGTTCAAAGCAAGCGTTTCCAACACCGGCGAGTGGTTGAGCTGAAGTTCATTCCATCGCTTTGTTATTTGTTGTGTGACAAAACTTTACTTTACTAGAATGTTTTGTTGGAAATGATCTATAATCCAATGTGTATCCTCGCCGTCGTTGTGGGTTGATGATTTGTTGTATGTAATCAATGGTACATTTGCATATGCGTCCATCAACTCACGCCTGCTAGTGGTGTCCATATGAACAGTGCTAGTGATTTTAGTTGCAAAAATTAGGTAGGGCTAGTGATTTTTAGCTGCATATTTTTGACAAATCATAGTGTTACAAGGTTAACAAATGGCAATTTTACTAGATAAAAAAATGTCAATCTTTCCAGTTTGACAAATGGCAACATACCCAATTGGTTCTACGTGGTTGCACACGGGTCATCCAAAACAACCGTTTGCGTTGAAGGGATGCACAAATCCTGCACTGCGAAGGAAGGCCATAGCTCTCACTTTCCACACGGGTGTTCTACCTAAAATGTTTGCGCTCAAGAGCTGTAGAAATAATGCTCGGCACATTTTCCCTTGGCTTCCTGGGGAAGCTGTCGGTTTGCATACGGGTGTCCTAACTAAAACGTTTGCGATGAGTGTTTTATATTTAAAAACCATTGACTTTTTTCAAAAGAAAATCGTTTGATAAGTCTGTACATTAATAGAGAAAAAATGCAAGTTCGTTCAAACCATATCTTTCATTCAGTCACACTGTGAATTTATATTCATATGATCGAGAATTCGAGATACAGTATTAAACCCCCAAAAAACTATTTCCGGCGGTGCCATAGGCGGTGTGCCGCGGCGTCATTGTCATTGTCCTCCTCCGGGACGCCGTTGTTGAAGTCTTCAAGGCAGCACAAAATTTTCTTCACTTGTAAATCAAACACCATGTTGTCGCGCGATCGATGGGCGGGGCACGGGAGAACGGCAACTGGCGCCGCTGAGAGGTAGCGGCCGACGGCAGCGTCCCATGCCGCTGAGGGGGGGCGCACGGGCACAGTGCGGTGGGTGCAGCCAACCGCACGGGGACCGGCCCTGCGGTGGGTGGATGGGCGTGCACGAGCAGGGGCACGGGCGCGGCGGGTGTAGCCAAATGCACGGGGGCCGGTGCCACAGTGGGTGGAGGGGGTGCACAGGCACGGGCACGGGCGCTGGCGCTGGCATGTACATGAGCTCACGCGGGTTCGCGGAGACCTCACTAATGCCCGCGACTTCCAGCTCTGTGATAGTGCTCGACGACCAGCCTGTTAATGCTACGGGGATGGTCGCTGGCGCGGGCGCGGGGATGGGAGCTGGGACAGGAGCGGGGGGAGCAACCACCGCGACTAGCTCGTTCTGGGCCATGTCCATGAGGCCCCATTCCTCATTATTTTATATCTCCTCCGGCTCGGAGTCGACTTCACCAAACTTGAAGACTAGTGGAAGATGATCATTCTGCGCCATGGTGTTGGTGGAGGTCTGCGGGAGGGGGGGAATGGGAGGCAAACAGTAAGGTTGTCCGTATTAAACAGCAGCTCGGGCGCCATTAATGGAGAGGAAGGCGGGCAGCCATGGAAGTCAAAGGGTTTGCTTCCTAGTGAGCCTGTGCAGGGTATAGCTCGCACGCTTCCCGGTGAGCCTGCGCATTGGAGGGCAGCTTGCATGCCTCTTGGTCAGCCTACGCACCAGAATCCGCTCACACGCCTCCCGTTCAGTCAAGGTCAAGCAGATGTCCGCACGGCACCTCCTCTAGCCATTAAAACGAAGACACGTGGCGTCACGTCAATGGTTAACAAAACGCACATGATTTGAAGTACAAAAACGTTTGAGATATTAAAGTGGCGGCTATTTCTTCAAAATGCCTTTGTTGGCTGTTATTCGAGTACGCCTTCTCTCAAAATGGACATGAAAAATACCACAACATGTCGGGTGCCATTCCATGATAGCATGCCAAGTTTCATGAATTTCAGACGAGTTTTGGATTTACTAGAATTTAAAAACAAAGTATCTCAATGTTTTGTCGGCAATCAACGGTGCCATGGTGTTTGAAATTCATTCCCGTTTCTTGCATGGGACCTAAGCATGCACCCAAGGACACAAATTTGATTTTACAACCAATTTATCTGCATTAGAGCATGTGCATGTAGTTCAAATTTGAATTATGCACATAAATGCATTGAAAACTCAATTAATGCAGAAAAATGTCCAAACGAACCCCAAAAATCCCAAAAATTGACACAACACTCTTGTTTTTCTATGTTGACACGAGAAAAAATTTGAAAGCAATAAGAGGCAATGGGTATCGTTTCGTCCCCAAAGGTGGGACGTTCCCTATTGAAACCATCAGGCTTGTTGTGAGAAGCTCTGGTTTGTGAGAAGCATATCCCCAAACCTGCCCCAAATGGGACAAAATTTTACCACGGCATGTTGATGCCGCTCCATGATAGCATGCCTAGTTTCTTGAATTCAGACGAGCTTTGGATTTACTAGAATTTAAAAACCAGTTATCTCAATGTTTGCGTCCGAGTGACCGTGATAGGGTGTTTGACATTCATTCCCATTTCTTGCATGGCACCTAAGCATGCGACCAAGGGCACAAATTTGAATTTTCGACCAATTTATATGCATTAGAGCATGTGCATGTAGTTGAAAATTGAATTATACACATAAATGCATTGAAAACTAAATTAATGCATAAATATGTCCAAACGAACCCCGAAAAATCCCAAAAATTGACACAACACTCCTGTTGTTCTATGTTGACACGAGAAATTTTTTGAAAGCAATAAGAGGCAATGGATATCGTTTCGTCCCCAAAGGTGGGATGTTCCCTACTGAAACTATCAGGCTTGTTGTGAGAAGCTCTGGTTTGTGAGAAGCATATCCCCAAACCTGCCCCAAATGGGACAAAAAATTTACCAGGACATGTTAATGCCGCTCCATGATAGCATGCCAAGTTTCATGAATTTCAGACGAGCTTTGCATTTACTAGAATTTAATAACCAGGTATCTCAATGTTTGCGGCCGAGTGAGTGTGGCATGGTGTTTGCCATTCATTCCCATTTCTTGAATGGGACCTAAGCATGCAACCAAGGGCACAAATTTGAATTTTCAACCAATTTATATGCATTAGGGCATGTGCATGTAGTTCAAATTTGAATTATGCACATAAATCCATTGACAACTCAATTAATGCACAAAAATGTCCAAACGTACCCCGAAAAATCCCAAAAATTGACACAACACTCCTGTTGTTCTATGTTGACATGAGAAATAATTTGAAAGCAATAAGAGGCAATGGATATCGTTTCGTCCCCAAAGGTGGGGCGTTCCCTACCGAAACCATCAGGCTTGTTGTGAGAAGCTCTAGTTTGTGAGAAGCATATCCCCAAACCTTCCCCAAATGGGACATGCATCGTTCCCTCTAGGAACCACGAGCCTTCTAGTGAGTTGCTCCGGTTTGTGAGGGGTGTGTGTCCAAACTTTCGTCAAACATGCCAAATTTTTTACCACATCATCTTGGTGGCGTAACATTACATCACCCAAGGTTTCATGTGTTTCTGATATTTTTTTAATTTTTTTGGAATTAAAATGCCATGTCACTCCATGCTTAATTGTGTCATAGTCGTTAGACCAATATGTTTGAAAATTCCTTCCAATTTACTGCACATGGAACTTAATCGCACAAAAGTACACGAAATATGAGTTTTCAAACCGTTATGGTTAGCTGTTGCATGTACATGTAGTTCAAATTTCAATTGTGGTGATTAAATGGCTAGAAAATCACTTAAATGTCCTAAAAGGTCAAATGACCCCTAAAATTTTCCAAAATTTGACATGACAGTTGTATTAGTACTACAAAATTTCTCATACATTTAAAACAACATCTGTTGCCACTTTACTCCAAATTCGTCTTTCACAGCTAATAAAAAATATCTACAACATCACACAGTTGTTTTCTAGGAACCGTTTGCGATGAAAATATCTGGGTATATTTAAGTCTTCCTCTTTAGCTTCATCGGCTCGTCTGCTCCAGTGCCGGCAACCCCTGAATCCACGAATCCTGATCCCCATTCCCGCACCCCCTTCTTGCAAAGATGACACCGCAGAAATCCTTCGTGAAGGCCCGTACGATGGTCGCGTCCCCCCCGAGCGCCACCGCGTGTGTCGAGAGCGTGACTGCGTACGCGGAGAGTGCCGCCACATCCGCATTGAGCGCGGCCTCTTCCTCCGACAGGGTAGCTGCAGCAGCCGAGACGGCTGCAGCTACTGCTGCGACGATGGCTGCAAACACCGAGAGCTCTCGAGCTACCGTTCGTGCCGCCGATGTCGCCCTGGCCTAGATCGAGGCGATCCACGCCAAGATCGAGGATGCACACACCAAGATATTCCAGGCCACCTCGGACTCCAACATGCAACCCACGTCCGAAAAGGCGGCGGTGGCCATGGAGCACCTACTTCCTCATGAGCTCACCAAGCCGGAGCTAGAGATGCAGGAGGCAGTGGAGATCGAGGAGCGTTGGGAGGAGGAGTTGCGCGTGGCCGAGGTCGAGGTAGAGAAGAGTCTGTCCATCGAGGAATCGGCGGTGGAGTACCAACGCGAGCTCTGGCGCAGCCACTACTATGAGTACTACAACCTTGAGGGCGGCGCTGAGGACGAGGACAAGGACGCGGTCGACTTCAGCAGGGGGGATGTGGAGTCCACCAACGGCTGTCGCCAGGAAAAGTCATCGACGTCTCATCTCACACCGGCGATGCATAGGTGATACGTCTCCAATGTATCTATAATTTTTGATTGTTCCATGCTATTATATTATCTGTTTTGGATGTTTAATGGGATTTAATATACATTTTTATATTATTTTTGGGGCTAACCTATTAACCGAAAGACTAGTGCAAATTGCTATTTTTTTACCTATTTCAGTGTTCCGCATAAAAGGAATATCAAACGGAATGCAAACAGATTGAAACCTTCACGAGGATCTTTTTTTGGAACAAGCATGATCCAAGAGACTTGGAGTGGATGCCAATGAAGCAGCGATGCAGCCACGAGGTAGGAGGGCACGCCCAAGGCGGCCAGGCGCCCCCACCACCCTCGTGGGCCCCTCACAGCTCCACTGACCTACTTCTTTGGCCTATATATACTATTATACCCTGAAACCTTCGGGGAGAGTCACGAAACACCTTTTCCACCGCCGCAACCTTTTGTACCCGTGAGATCCCATCTTGGGGCCTTGTCCGGCGATCTGCCGGAGGGGGATTCGATCACGGAGGTCTTCTACATCAACACCATAGCCTCGCCGATGATGTGTGAGTAGTTTACCACAGACCTTCGGGTCCATAGTTATTAGCTAGATGGCTTATTCTCTCTCTTTGGATCTCAATACAAAGTTCTCCTCGATCTTCTTGGAGATCTATTCGATGTAACTCTTTTTGTGGTGTGTCGCCGAGATCCGAAGAATTGTGGGTTTATGAACTTGATTATCTATGAATATTATTAGATTCCTCTCTGAATTCTTATATGCATGATTTGATATCTTTGCAAGTCTCTTTGAATTATCGGTGTAGTTTGGCCTACTAGATTGAACTTTCTTGCAATGGGATAAGTGCTTAGCTTTGGGTTCAATCTTGAAGTGTCCTTTCCCAGTGACAGTAGGGGCAGCAAGGCACGTATTGTATTGTTGCCATCGAGGATAAAAAGATAGGTTTTATATCATATTGCTTGAGTTTATCCCTCTACATCATGTCATCTTGCCTAATGCGTTACTCCGTTCTTATGAACTTAATACTCTAGATGCATGCTGGATAGCGGTCGATGTGTGGAGTAATAGTAGTAGATGCAGAATCATTTCGGTCTACTTGACACAGACGTGATGCCTATATTCATGATCATTTCCTTAGATATCATCATAACTATGCGCTTTTCTATCAATTGCTTGGCAGTAATTTGTTCACCCACCGCAATTTATGCTATCATGAGAGAAGACACTAGTGAAACCGATGGCCCCCCGGTCTGCTTTATATCATATAAGTTTTCAATCTACAATTCTAGTTTACTATCTATTTTCCAATCTATACCACAAAAATACCAAAAATATTTATCTTATTATCTCTATCAGATCTCACTTTCATAAGTGACCGTGAAGGGATTGACAACCCCTTTATCACAATTGTTGCGAGGTTCTTGTTTGTTTGTGCCGGTACTAGGCAACTTGCGTGTAGTCTCCTACTAGATTGATACCTTGGTTCTTTAAAACTTAGGGAAATACTTATGCTACTTTGCTACATCACCCTTTCCTCTTCAAGGGAAAACCAAAGCACGCTCAAGAGGTAGCAAGAAGGATTTCTGGCACCGTTGCCGGGGAGTTCTACGTTCAAGTCAAGACATACCAAGTACCCATCACAAACTCTTATCCCTCGCGTTACATTATTTGCCACTCGCCTCTCTTTTTCCTCTCTCCCACTTCACCCTTGCTGTTTTATTTGCCTCTTTTCCTTTTATCTCTTTTCGCTTGCCTCTTGTGTGTCTGCTTGCCCTAATGGCCTTGCCCAAAAATGTTGATCCTCACCATAGAAGGTTGGAAGAAATTGAGAACAACGTTAGAAGCTTTATGTCTTTGCAATTTGAGCATAATAATTTCTGTGTGGAGTAATAGTAGTAGATGCAGAATCATTTCGGTCTACTTGACACAGATGTGATGCCTATATTCATGATCATTCCTTTAGATATCATCATAACTATGCACTTTTCTATCAATTGCTTGGCAGAAATTTGTTCACCCACCGCAATTTATGCTATCTTGAGAGAAGACACTAGTGAAACCGATGGCCCCCAAGTCTGCTTTATATCATATAAGTTTTCAATCTACAATTCTAGTTTACTATCTATTTTCCAATCTATACCACAAAAATACCAAAAATATTTATCTTATTATCTCTATCAGATCTAACTTTCGTAAGTGATCGTGAAGGGATTGACAACCCCTTTATCGCGTTGGTTGCGAGGTTCTTGTTTGTTTGTTCAGGTACTAGGCAACTTGCGTGTAGTCTCCTACTGGATTGATACCTTGATTCTCAAAAACTTAGGGAAATACTTACGCTACTTTGCTGCATCACCCTTTCTGTCGGTGTACTAGAATAGGGGTACCCTAGTACCCCGAACTTGTGCACGGGCAGTTGCAGCACCCCGCGGCAAGGCTTGCCGGGCTAACACCAAGATACTCCGTGGTTCCCTTGTAGCCATTCAAGAACAAAGTATTTAAGCTCAGGAGACAAGGCCCCGACAAGAGGAGCTTGCCGGGAAGGCCAACAGAGGCACTCCAAGGAACTTGCCGCGACGCGCCACGCGCTTCGGCAAGGCAACAAGGCCCCAGCAAGAGGAGCTTGCCGAGAAGACCAACCAAGGTACCTCGAGGCCCGGTGAGCGACAAGCCTCCGGACCCGACAAGATAACAGCAGCGGCAAGGCGCTTGCCGTGGCAGGCGGCCACTCTGTGCCCATGCTCCAGCGCATCCACCAACGTGTTGCTCTGGGGGCCTCTACAGGCGCACGTGGCGGGAGGCTGTGCAGCCACCGGTGTGCAGTGGCATGCGAAGCTGACAAGATCGCCATCGTGGCGAACGGTGGCGCCCCTAACGGTCCTTTTCTGCACTGTTTGGGCGACTCAGACGGGCATTTAATGCCCTTGTCCCCTGCCGTCAGGGTTAGGTAGGGTGCACTGTACAAGTAACTGTACCAACCACCTCACTTTTTACATTTGTACCCTTCTCTGCGTTGCCACCTGTCGGTGACCCCTTTAGCGTATAAAAGGAGGCCCATGCGCAACGTAGAGGAGGTTCGGTTCGACTGGTTCGCGAAGTTCGACTCATTCGTAACCCAGAAAAACACTATGCTCTCTCTCTAGAGCAAGAACACAAGATAATCAAACAAGCAGCAGTAGGAGTGTTATCTCTCCGGAGAGCTCCGAAGCTGGGTAAACTGCTCGTGTGCTTCGCCTTGATCTGCTCTTCGTGCGATCTCCTCCCCCCACCGAACCGAAAGGGGCCCGGTCCACCGGCCCCATAGGTGTTCGTGGATCAGTTTCCCCCGACATCTTTGGCGCGCCAGGTAGGGGGGCGTCGAGATTGTGTGAACCTGATCCGGTGTTCACACGAGCTAGATCTTCATTCCCTTCATCAACATGCCACCGAAGAAGAAGACTTCGGCGGCAGCCGCTCCGTCCACGTCACTTCCGCCACCGTTGGAGCAAATGGGTGGTGGAATGGACGCTGGCGGAAGAATGGACATCGACGAGGAAGCTCATGATGATGCCAGGTCCAAGAACAAGGCTGCACAAACCTCGGCGATTGTACATGTTCCACACCACTCTCAGGAGGTGCAAGACCAATAGCGTCATGGCACTTGCAGTGCCATACGCATGATAGGCCAAGACCAAGCTGGTGGATCTCGGGGCGCTCAAGACCAGCATGCACGCCAGCGTGCTGGCACGAGCGGGGCACGGTCGCCTGGATGGGATACTGCTCCTTCTAACATAGTTAGAAGTCCGAGCACGTCCCGCTCCTCGCGCCGTCCGCCACTGCCACCCACCACTCCAGCAGAAGCTTTGGCGCGAGCCCAACTTCTCCTAGATTACCCTCCGACGTCGGACAAGATCGACGAATGGAGGGCCACCATTCAGAGTCTCATCGGCTACGCCAACGGCGACACTCCACGGCGGCCGAGCGCGTCGCCGCCGCGGCAGGGTTGCCGGGCGTGAGCCGGTGGCGACGAAACGGGTGGAGGTGCAACTACCATGCAATCACCACCCCGAAGGCCAAGATCGCCGACTCGCCGGATCCACCTCGACAGCGACTCCACCGCATCTTCGGATCCACGAGCTCGTCATGACCAGCGCCAAGTTCTTCATGATCGACAACAAGAAGACGCTCGAACTCGCATCGAGCGCCGAAGAGAAGTGCGACGTCAATCCGACAAGCGCGCTGGGCCCTCTGTTGACATGCATGCGCCAGGGGAACCAGGCGATCTGCCGTACGCGGTAGGTTGCCCTGCGTTCACTCGTGAGCTGCGGCAAGTCCAGTGGCCCATCACAAAGAACTTCAAGCCAGACGTACCGGAGAAGTACGACGGCAAGACGCATCCGTCGGAGTTCCTCAGCATTTACACCATTGCGGTGCAGGCTGCTGGGGGACGGGATGACAAGATCCTTGCCAACTACTTCCCGCTGGTACTCAAGCCCAACGTCAGGTCCTGGCTCATGCACTTGCCGGACAACTCCATATCCTCTTGGGCTGATTTGTGCCATCAGTTTGTCGGCGCCTTCACAGGCGGACACAAGCCTCATGGCTAGGAGAGTGATCTTCATCTGCTCGTCCAGAAGGAAGGAGAGCCCCTGCGCAAGTACATTCAGAGATTCAGCAGTGTGCAGCACAACATCCCAGATGTCCACCCTGCCGTGGTGATCAGCGCGTTCCATCAGAACGTGCGAAACCGCAGGATGCGGGAGGAAATGGCGATGTGCAAGATCAGGGACGTCAGTGAGTTATATGCATTGGCCAACAAGTGTGCACGTGCTGAGGAAGGGAGGAGACTCCCCGGAGAGAATGTAGGAGCGGGAGGATCTGACAGTGAAGATGCTGCCTCGGCAAGGAAAAACCGGCGGCGGAACAACAAAAGGAGGAAAGGCAAAGAGGTGCTAGTTGTTGAGCAGTCCGGCAACGGTGGCGGCGCCAAGGAAGCCAAAGCTGGTGACTCCGGCAAGGAGGTTGTCGTGGAGGTGGCGGTCGCCGACAAGCAGGACGGCACCAACAAGCAGTATTGCAAGATCCACCGCACCAAGGGCCATGATCTCCAGAACTGTAAGAAAGTCGAGCAGCTTGTTGAGCAACAGAAAGCTGAATACGAGCGGCGCGACAAGGAGAAGGCCCAGGAAGGTGCTGGGGGATCCGGCAAGAAACATCTCGGCCGAGGAGGACGCCGCGGCAAGGCCAAGCAGCGGCAAGGAGACAGACCTCCTCGCGGCCGCGACAAGGATGAAGATGACGACGACGATGAAGACATGGATGATGAGGAGACTGATGAGCAGGAGTTCCAGAAAGCCACAGAGGTCCTGTGCGTTGACGGTGGTGCTTCTCTGCACACCTTGCACCGCCAGCTCAAGCAGTGGGTGCGGGAAGTTAATGCAGCAGAACCACCCGTCGAGTCACGCAAGCCTCTGAAATGGTCCAGCACGCCTATCATCTTTGATATTGAGGACCACCCTGATCGCATAACTGCGGTCGGGTGCTTGCCGATGTTGGTTTCACCAACAATCCGCAACCTCAAGGTCACTAAGATGCTAGTTGACGGCGGGGCCGGCTTGAACCTGATCTCCTCCGCGGTGCTCCAGAAACTCCAGATCCCTGACAGCGAGCTCGAAGAGACCGGTACATTTCAAGGAATCAACCCGGGAAGAAGCAAGCCGAAGGGAAAGATCACGTTGCCGGTAACATTTAGCAGCGAGCTGAACTTCAGGACTGAGAGGGTCACATTTGATGTTGCTGACTTTCCATTACCTTACAATGGAATCCTTGGCCGTCCGGCACTCGCCAAGTTCATGGCAGCCTCTCACTATGCGTACAACGTACTGAAAATGCCAGGCACGATAAGTGTCATCTCTGTCCCTGGCGACAAGAAGGATGCTCTTATCTGTGCCGACAAGATCTACCGGGAAGCAGCAGCTGCAGCAGAACGCAAGACACTTGCCGCTGAAGCTCCCGGGGGGAAGAAGAAGACCAAGTCCGGCAAGAGTTCTGATGCCCACTCCGGCAAGCGCACCTCTTCGGAGTGCTGCGCTAGCGTCGAGGACGCACCATCGAGCTCCACCGGCAAGTGTAAGAAGGCAATGACAACTCCACCTGAGACCAAGAAGGTGTCCGCCAAGGAGGACGGCGCTGGTGGTACCTTCACCATCAGCGCCACTCTTGACCCCAAATAGGAAAGCGCGCTCGTTGCTTTCCTGCGGGCGAATGTCGACGTGTTTGCGTGGCAACCCTCTAATATCCCCGGTGTTCCCAGGAAAGTAATTGAGCACCACCTTGCCGTCTGTCCTCATGCGCGGCCCGTCAAGCAGAAAGTCAGGAAACAGGCAGTGGAGCGCCAAGAATTCATCGCAGAAGAAATCAAGAAGTTGGAAGCAGCAAGCCTTGTCAGAGGAGTGCTCCATCCCACATGGTTGGCCAATCCTGTTGTCGTGTGCAAGGCTAACGGGAAATGGAGGCTTTGTATTGACTTCACTGATGTTAATAAAGCTTGTCCCAAAGACCCATTTCCCTTGCCGTGCATTGACCAGATTGTTGACTCCACAGCCGGATGTGATTTGCTTTCATTTCTTGATGCATACTCAGGATACCATCAGATCTTCATGGCAGAAGAGGATGAAGAGAAAACCGCATTTATCACCCCGTGTGGCACGTACTGCTTCATACGGATGCCTTTCGGTTTGAAGAATGCTGGTTCAACATTCGCAAGGGTAGTCCACCACGCTTTTGAGCTGCAGATGCACAGAAATGTGGAAGCCTACATGGATGACATAGTGGTCAAAAGCAAGAACAGGGCGACCCTGATTCAAGATTTAGACGAGACATTTGCAAATCTGCGCAGGATCAACCTCAAGCTTAACCCCGAGAAGTGCGTGTTTGGAGTCCCATCCGGCAAGCTTCTCGGGTTCTTTGTGTCTCAGCGGGGAATTGAAGCCAATCCCGACAAGATCAAGGCCATTGAGCAGATCGAAGCACCCAAGCGCGTCAAGGATGTACGAAGGCTTGCCGGTTGCGTGGCTGCTCTCAGCAGGTTTATCTCTAGATCTGCTGAGTGCGCCCTGCCATTTTTCAAAATTTTGAAAAAGGCAGGTCCAATGAAATGGACTCCGGAGGCGGAGGCTACGCTGCAGGACTTGAAGAGATACCTGTCCTCCACTCCAATACTTGTCGCACCTAAGCCGCAAGAGAAGTTGCTGCTGTATATAGCGGCAACCAATCAAGTGGTTAGTGCTGTGTTAGTGGTGGAGAGGGAGGCAGATGATGAGCCAGCAACCACGGCAGATGCATCCAGCGACAAGCAGGGGGCTTCGCCGACAAGGTCTGGTCCCGACAGAGATGGATCTGCGCAGGAGCATGATAAGATGCAGAAGAGAATGGTGCAGCGTCCAGTTTACTTTGTCAGTTCCCTTCTACAGGGGGCTAGATCAAGGTACTCTGGTGTGCAAAAGTTGCTTTTCGGCCTCCTCATGGCCTCGAGAAAGTTGCGCCATTACTTCCAAGCACATGAGATCACAGTCGTCACTTGCTTTCCGCTGAAGAGGATACTGCAAAATCCAGAAGCGAGAGGCAGGATTGTCGAGTGGGCGCTGGAACTGTCAAGCTTTGGCCTCAAGTTTGAGAGCACTTCAACTATCCAAAGCAGGGCATTGGCAGAGTTCATAGCAGAATGGACGCCAACACCAGATGAAGAAATTCCAGAGACGAGCATCCCCGTCAAAGAGGCAAGCAAAGAGTGGCTAATGTACTTTGATGGTGCCTTCTCGCTGCAAGGCGCCGGTGCGGGCGTGCTGCTTGTTGCGCCCACCGGAGAGCACCTCAAGTACGTAGTCCAGATGCACTTTCCCAAGGAGCAAGCAACCAACAATACTGCAGAGTATGAAGGATTGCTTGCCGGTCTCAGAATTGCAGCAGACCTTGGGATCAAGAAGCTCATTGTCAGGGGTGACTCATAGCTTGTCATCCGCCAAGTGAACAAGAACTACCAGAGTCCATTGATGGAAGCATATGTTGATGAAGTGAGGAAGCTAGAAGAGCACTTTGACGGCCTACAGATGGAGCATATCCCAAGAGCTCAGAATGACATTGCTGATGGCCTGTCAAAGTGCGCCGCACTAAAGTTACCTGTGGAACTAGGGATCTTTGTGCTCAAGTTGACTCAACCATCCGTAACACCATCAACTGGACAAAGCAAGAAGAGGAAGTTGATTTCTGGTGACTACTTTCCGGCAGAGCTCCCCGAAGCCGCCGCCAAGAAAGTCCCCAAGATCAACACCAAGGTTGCTGAGGGGCAGTCTGCTCCGGCAAGCCTTATGGTTTGTTCCGTTGAAGCAGACGCTCCCGACAAGTTTTGCTCCGGCAAGCTTGCCGGGGAACATCAAGCTCCGGCAGGGCCGCAAGTCCTTGCCGTGGAAGCGGATGTTCCCGCAGCAGCAGATGTGCCTTTAGTCCTTGTTGTCGAGCCACAAGCTCCAGCATGGGCACAGCAGATTGTCCATTTCCTTCAGACAGGAGAACTTCCCGAAGAGCAAGAAGAAGCGGAAAAAGTAGCCTGGCAGTCAAGTATGTACCAGTTTGTCGATAGCATACTGTACAGAAGAAGACTCAACGTTGTGAAATTGAAGTGTATTTTCCGGGAAGATGGACAAAAGCTGTTGGCAGAGATACATGGAGGCATATGTGGCCACCACATTGGCGCAAGAGCACTTGCCGGCAAAGCTTTCCGACAAGGTTTCTTTTGGCCGACAGCCCTCCAGGATGCAACTGCACAAGTAACCAAGTGTGAAGCGTGCCAGTTCCACTCCAAACAGATACACCAGCCAGCTCAAGCTCTCCAGACGATCCCTTTATCCTGGCCATTTTCGGTCTGGGGGCTCGATATCCCCGGCCCTTTCCCCCGAGCTGTCGGGGGTTTGAGTACTTGTACGTCGCAATCGACAAGTTCACAAAGTGGCCGGAAGTGCAGCCAGTGAGGAAGGTGACAGCACAGTCAGCAGTCAAGTTCTTCAGATCAATTGTTTGCCGTTTCGGGATCCCTAACAGGATCATCACCGACAATGGCACGCAATTCACGAGCCGCACCTTCATGCAGTACGTCCAAGACCTTGGCGCCAAGGTCTGCTTCGCTTCTGTTGCTCATCCAAGAAGCAACGGTCAAGCAGAGAGGGCAAATGCTGAAGTGCTGCGTGGGCTCAAGACCAGAACTTTCGACACGCTGCGCAAGTGCGGAAGAAACTGGATCGAGGAGCTGCCGGTGGTTCTTTGGTCGATCAGAATGACGCCAAATCGAGCCACTGGCCAGACGCCTTTCGCTCTAGTCTATGGAGCAGAGGCAGTTCTCCCCACGGAACTCGTATACGGATCGCCTCGAGTGCTCGCTTATGATGAGCTTGAGCAAGAATAGCTGCGACAAGACGACGCGCTGCTCCTTGAGGAAGATCGTCTTCAGGCTACTGTACGAGCTGCTCGATACCAGCAAGCTTTGCGCCACTACCATAGCCGCAAAGTTAAAGCCAGAAGCTTCGAGGAAGGCGACCTTGTTCTTCGGTGCGTTCAGTCCGCCAAGAATTCCAACAAGTTGACACCGAAGTGGGAAGGCCCTTATCGGGTGAAACGAGTCACAAGGCCCGGTGCTGTCCGCCTTGAGACCGAAGATGGCATTCCGGTGAGCAACTCCTGGAATATAGAACATCTTCGTAAGTTTTTCCCGTATGGCGCGGTTGCCGGAACCCGTTCCGGCAACCACCTTTTGTACAAGTCTTGTCGCTGTTGCATGTAATCCTTTGTACAAAGCCGGGAGCAGATCCCGTGCATAAATAGAACCCCATGTGCTCCGCACAACTTGTCCATTTCATGCATTAGTTTCTTTCTTGCATGCGTTATCTGACACTTTGTGCAGCACCTACATCCGGTAAGCAATAACGAGCCGAAGGGCTCCATATCATTATTTTCTCTTCTTTCTTCTTTTTCAACAAAGGAAAAGAAGGTTCCCTCGCACACAAGTTTGCCGGGGGGGGGGAAGGAGAAGATTGTGGTATGGACCAGGCGTCGTTCAAGCAAAGTTTTGCCTTGCCGGGAAGCAAACGACAGAAAAGCTAAGTTGCCAAAGTTTGAGCAATCAGTTTTTAAATTTTTTTGAGTTATCTTCCTCGAACGACCCTGCTTTGTATGGAAAACCTGTGCGCGGAGGAACCAACTCGTGGCTAGTTGCGCCCTTACTTTGTTTCGAGTTCGCTCAACAACTTAAGTGTGCTGCATCTAGTCGCGACAAGGTTTCTTGTCGGAAGTAGCGCCGCCAGCAGGCTACTGACGTTCCGCACTCAGCGCTCGCGGCTTGGGCGCCTGCGCCGACAAGTTCCCTAGAAGCGTAGGGTAAAAACATACAAAGGAAAGAATCTAGTAGAGGAAATAACATAGCAATTGATAACAGAAATAAAGTTATATTACAAGATAACTTGTCGCAGCTCTAACAGACTGTTTTCGTAACATGATTAGCAGCGACAAGGGAAAAGAGAAAACGGGCGGCCTAGTCTACGCGATCGCCCTCAACCCTCTTGATCTCGCTCACCTTGTCCACAATGGGTGCGACAAGGGCCTTGAGCGCATCCAGATCGGCGTCAGGCGGCAAGGACCTGAGGACGTTGGTAAGGTTGAGGCCTGGGTTGCGGAAGGCCACCTTCATCAGCACCTTCTGGAGAGCCCCCGCACAAATCCTGCGCGACTCGTCGGCCAGCTGCTTTGGGATCCTCTCCCGGAGCTGCTCAAGTGCCGTCGCCACGCCCTTGAAGAACAGGCTGAGCTTGGCGCTGGGTTGGAGATTCTCGTCGGAGGGATACCCAAAGTCCTCCATCCCCAGCTGCGCCAGCTCCTCGTCGATGACTGCGGCAATATTCACCAGACCCTCGCTCCAGTGCTCCACAGTATCTCTGAACGAGTTCTGGGTAACTGCGATGCTCTCTAGCAGCGCCTTGTCAGCTTTGAACTTCTCCGACAAGGTCTTCTCCCGCTCCTTGGTGGCCTCCAGCGTCTGCATCAGCGTGGCCAGCTTCAACTCCAGGACCGCATTGGAATCCTTGGCGGCGCTGAGCTCCTTGCCCCTCTCAGCGAGAAGACCTTGCAGCTCACCATGGGTGGCAGCATCCTTCTCACGCTCACGCTTGAGCGCGGCAAGCTCCTCGCCGCTCTTCCCGATGTTGGCCTCCAGCTGCGCCACCTTCTCCTCCAGCTCTTTCTTGGCAGCCTCTGCGATTGCGGCAGCGTCCTTTGCCTCCTTGAGCGCCCCGCCAAGTGCTTGCTCGCGCTCGGCGAGCTCCTCCTCGTAGCTGTCGAGGTTGGCCTTTCGCTGCACCAATTCACCTTCTCGCGCGGACTGCTTCTCGGCGGCCAGCCTTTGTTCCTCCTCAGCTTCGGCCTTCTCGATAAGGAAGGCCGTGCGCTCCTCGTCGAGTCGCTCCTCCTCCTGTGCCAGGGACCGGAGAGCTTCTTGATTGTGGCCTCGGAGCTCCTCCGCACGCTTCTCCATGTCAACTCCCGCCTTCGCGACAAGCGCTTCCCGGGAAGCCAGCTTGGCTTGCCGTGCGCGGTAGAGTGACAGCAGCTTCCGCAGCAGCTGCTCCTCCTCAGGCTCACCACTGCTGCTGCTGGGCGCGTCGACCAACGACAGTCCAGCAGAGGCGAGCACCTCCTCATCGAAAGTTTCCCCCTCGACCGGCACCCTGGAGCTCGATGCCCAGGGTAGCTTGATGAAGATATCGTCACCGGCCTTCAAGTAGGCACCGGGCTGGGGCTCCTCGGAGCCCGGCTCCGCAAAAACGGCAAAGGGATCGGCGGTCGGCGCAGAGCCTGGCGCTCCTGCGGCCTCAGGGTCGTCAGTGCGATCGCCCGACCCCTCGCCGGCTTCTGCGGCGGCAGCCTTGGCGGCCTCCTCGCCGGCGGTCTCATCAGCACCGGCCCCTTCCTAGCCGGCGCCCTCTATCTCCATTGGCTCAGCAGCAGATGGGTCTGAAGAACGAAGAAGGGAGAAAAATCAATCAAAAATCCAAGAGAAGAAAATCAGAAGAAGAAGAACCCAAGGGAAAGTTTTTGGGCAAGTGAATTACCTATGCCAAGATCTGCAGTTGCGGTCTCGGCCGCCGCAGGATCGACGGTGCTGCCCCTTGCCGGAGAGTTCTCCCTTGCCGGAGAGCGCTCCCTTACCGGGAACTCCTCCCTTAGCGGCATAGTCGAAGCAGATGGCACTTCGGGACCAGCTTCCGGGCGCTCCTGATATGGCTGCTCTGCTCCTACACAAATCAACAAGCAAGATATCAACAAAGGAAAAAGCACTCATGCGCGCCTGACAGCAGAAAGCTAACTATGAACTTACGCTGGGGGCTGCGCTGGAGGCTGTTTTGAGGAGTGGTTGCCGGGTCCGTCAAGGTGGTCTCGGACCTACCCCCTGCTGACACGGTGGGGTCATCCTCGATGACAATCACCGCGGCCTTGGCCCTCTTCGCCGCTCTCTGGGCCAGCGTCCTGAAAAGAAAGGAGTCCAGATTGAAGCAAGTCAGATATAAGATAAAAACAGCAAGATTGAAGAACTACAAGAGCACCAAGGAAACTTACTCTTCTTCCTCCTCATCGAAGCTGAGCGCGGAAAGATCAAAGTCCGGCTCCCTTCTGTTGGGTTTCGTAGTAATTTCAAAAATTTTCCTACGCACACGCAAGATCATGTGATGCATAGCAACGAGGGGAGAGTATTGTCTACGTAACCAACGCAGACCGACTGCGGAAGCAATGACACGACGTAGAGGAAGTAGTCGTACGTCTTCTCGATCCAACCGATCAAGCACCGAAACTACGGCACCTCCGAGTTCGAGCACACATTCAGCTCGATGACGATCCCCGGACTCCGATCCAGCAAAGTGTCGGGGAAAAGTTCCGTCAGCACGACGACGTGGTGACAATCTTGATGAACTACAGTAGCAGGGCTTCGCCTAAACTCCGCTACAGTATTATCGAGGAATATGGTGGCTGGGGGCGCCGCACACGGCTAAGGAATAGATCACGTGGATCAACTTGTGTCCCTTTGGTGCTAGCCCTGCCCCTCTATTTATATGTTGAGCCCCGGGGTCGAAACTTGGAGCAAAAGCCTCCTCAAAGTCGGTTTTGCCCGAAAGGCAAGAGTCCCACTCGGACTCCAGGACCAAACGCCACAATCCTTGGCGTCTGGCCCAGACGCCATGGGCCTCGGCCTCTGGCTCAGGGCCAGACGCCAGGGTCTCCGGCGTTTGGCCCCCTGGCCTCCGCAAGACTCCTTTTTGCACAGACCTAAAGCCTCATGGGCTTGACCCCTTGGCCTAACCATATCATCCAATATATGAATCTTTACGTCTCGACCATTTCGAGACTCCTCGTCATGTCCCCGATCTCATCCGGGACTCCGAACTCCTTCAGTACATCAAAATGCATAAACTCATAATATAACTGTCATCATAACCTTAAGCGTGCGGACCCTACGGGTTCGAGAACAATGTAGACATGACCGAGACACGTCTCCGGTCAATAACCAATAGCGGGACCTAGATGCCCATATTGGCTCCTACATATTCTACGAAGATCTTTATCGGTCAGACCGCATAACAACATACGTTGTTCCCTTTGTCATCGGTATGTTACTTGCCCGAGATTCGATCGTCGGTATCCAATACCTAGTTCAATCTCGTTACCGGCAAGTCTCTTTACTCGTTCCGTAATACATCATCTCACAACTAACATATTAGTTGTAATGCTTGCAAGGCTTATGTGATGTGTATTACCGAGAGGGCCCAGAGATACCTCTCCGACAATCGGAGTGACAAATCCTAATCTCGAAATACGCCAACCCAACATCGACCATTGGAGACACTTGTAGTACTCCTTTATAATCACCCAGTTACGTTGTGACGTTTGGTAGTACCCAAAGTGTTCCTCCGGTAAACGGGAGTTGCATAATCTCATAGTCATAGGAACATGTATAAGTTATGAAGAAAGCAATAGCAACATACTAAACGATCGGGTGCTAAGCTAATGGAATGGGTCATGTCAATCAGATCATTCTACTAATGATGTGACCTCGTTAATCAAATAACAACTCATTGTTCATGGTTAGGAAACATAACCATCTTTGATTAACGAGCTAGTCAAGTAGAGGCATACTAGTGACACTTTGTTTGTCTATATATTCACACATGTATTATGTTTTCGGTAAATACAATTCTAGCATGAATAATAAACATTTATCATGATTATAAGGAAATAAATAATAACTTTATTATTGCCTCTAGGGCATATTTCCTTCAGTCTCCCACTTGCACTAGAGTCAATAATCTAGTTCACATCGTCATGTGATTTAACACCAATATTCATATCTGTATATGATTAACACCCATAGTTCACATCATCATGTGACCAACACCCAAAGGGTTTACTAGAGTCAATAATCTAGTTCACATCGCTATGTGATTAACATCCAAAGAGTACTAAGGTGTGATCATGTTTTGCTCGTGAGAGAAGCTTAGTCAACGGGTCTGTCACATTCAGAGCCGTATGTATTTTGCAAATATTCTATGTCTACAATGCTTTGTACGGAGCTACTCTAGCTAATCGCTCCCACTTTCAATATGTATCCAGATTGAGACTTAGAGTCATCTGGATCAGTGTAAAAGTTTGCACTGATGTAACTTTTACAACAAACTCTTTTATCACCTCCATAATCGAGAAACATCTCCTTAGTCCTTACTAAGGATATTCTTGACCAATGTCCAGTGATCTACTCCTAGATCACTATTGTACTCCCTTGCCAAATACAGAGCAAGGTATACAATAGGTCTGGTACAAAGCATAGCATACTTTATAGAACCTATGACTGAGGCATAGGGAATGACTTTTCATTCTCTTTCTATTTTCTGCTGTGGTCGGGATTTGAGTCTTACTCAATTTCATACCTTTGCAACACAGGCAAGAACTCTTTCTTTAACTGTTCCATTTTGAACTATTTCAAAATCTTGCCAAGGTATGTACTCATTGAAAATCTTATCAAGCGTTTTGATCTATCTCAATAGATCTTGATGCTTAATATATAAGTAGCTTTTTACTGAGGTCTTTTCCTTTTAAAGAACTCCTTTAAAAACACTCCTTTATGCTTTGCAGAAAAATTCTACATCATTTCTGATCAACAATATGTCACTCACATATACTAATCAGAAAGGCTGTAGTGCTCCCACTCACTTTATTGTAAATACAGGCTTCATCGTAATTCCATATAAAACTATATGCTTTGATCAACTTATCAAAGCATATATTCCAACTCCGAGATGCTTGCACCAGTCCATAGATGGATCGCCGGAGCTTGCACATTTTGTTAGCACCTTTAGGATTGACAAAACCTTCTGGTTGCATCATATACAACTCTTCTTTAATAAATCCATTAAGGAATGCAGTTTTGACATCCATTTGCCAGATTTCATAAAATGTGGCAATTGCTAACATGATTCAGATAGACTTAAGCATCGATACGAGTGAGAAAACCTCATCGTATTCAACACCTTGAACTTGTTGAAAAACTTTTGCAACAAGTCGAGCTTGGTAGATAGTAACACTACTATCAGTGTCCGTCTTCCTCTTGAAGATCCATTTATTTAACATGGCTTTGCTGATCATCGAGCAAGTCAATCAAAGTCCATACTTTGTTGTAATACATGGATCATATCTCAGATTTTATGGCCTCAAGCCATCTGCAGAATCTGGGCTCATCATCGCTTCCTCATAGTTCGTAGGTTCATCATGGTCTAGTAACATGACTTCCAGAACATGATTACTACACCACTCTGGTGCAGATCTTACTCTGGAAGACCTACGAGGTTCTGTAGTAACTTGATCTGAAGTTTTATGATCAATATCATTAGCTTCCTCACTAATTGGTGTATTTGTCACAGGAACTGATTTCTGTGATGAACTACTTTCCAATAAGGGAGCAGGTACAGTTACCTCATCAAGTTCTACTTTCCTCCCACTCACTTCTTTCGAGAGAAACTCCTTCTCTAGAAATGATCCATTCTTAGCAACGAATGTCTTGCCTTCGGATCTGTGATAGAAGGTGTACCCTACAGTTTCCTTTGGATATCCTATGAAGACACATTTCTCCGATTTGGGTTCGAGCTTATCAGGTTGAAGCTTTTTCACATAAGCATCGCAGCCCCAAACTTTAAGAAACGACAACTTGGGTTTCTTGCTAAACCACAGTTCATATAGTGTCGTCTCAACGGATTTAGATGGTGCCCTTTTAACGTGAATGCAGCTGTCTCTAATGCATAACCTCAAAACGAAAATGGTAAATCAATAAGAGACATCATAGATCGCACCATATCCAATAAAGTGCAGTTACGACGTTCGGACACACCATAACATTGTGGTGTTCCAGGTGGCGTGAGCTATGAAACTATTCCACATTGTTTTAATTGAAGACCAAACTCGTAACACAAATATTCGTCTCCGTGATCAGATCGCAGAAACTTTATTTTTCTTGTTACGATGATTTTTCCACTTCACTCTGAAATTCTTTGAACCTTTCAATTATTTCAGACTTATGTTTCATCAAGTAGATATCCCCATATCTGCTCAAATCATCTTGTGAAGGTCAGAAAATAATGATACCTGCTGTAAGCCTTTCATCGGACCACATACATCAGTATGTATGATTTGCAACAAATCTGTTGCTTGCTTCATTGTTCCGGAGAACGGCGTTTTAGTCATCTTGCCCATAAGGCATGGTTCGCAAGCATCAAGTGATTCATAATCAAGTGATTCCAAAATCCCATCAGCATGGAGTTTCTTCATGCGCTTTACACCAATATGACCTAAACGGCAGTGCCATAAATAAGTTGCACTATCATTATTAACTTTACATCTTTTGGTTTCAATATTATGAATATGTGTATCACTAAGATCGAGATCCAATGAACTATTTTCATTGGGTGTGTAACCATATAAAGTTTTATTCATGTAAACAGAACAACAATTTATTCTTTTACTTAAATGAATAACCGTATTACAATAAACATGATCAAATCATATTCATGCTCAACGCAAACACCAAATAACACTTATTTAGTTTCAACACTAATCCCGAAATTATAGGGAGTGTGCGATGATGATCATATCAATCTTGGAACCACTTCCAACACACATCGTCACTTCACCCTTAACTAGTCTCTGTTTATTTTGCAACTCCCGTTTCGAGTTACTAATCTTAGCAACTGAACTAGTATCAAATACTTAGGGTTTGCTATAAACACTAGTAAAGTACACATCAATAACATGTATATCAAATATACTTATGTTCACTTTGCCATCCTTCTTATCCGCCAATCACTTGGGGTGATTCCGTTTCCGGTGACCAGTCCCTTTGCAGTAGAAGCACTTAGTCTCAGGCTTAGGACCAGACTTGGGCTTCTTCACTTGAGCAGCAACTTGCTTGCCGTTCTTCTTGAAGTTCCCCTTCTTCCCTTTGCCCTTTTCTTGAAAACTAGTGGTCTTATCAACCATCAACACTTGATGTTTTTCTTGATTTCTACCTTCATTGATTTCATCATCACGAAGAGCTTGGGAGTTGTTTCCGTTATCCCTTGCATATTATAGTTCATCACGAAGTTCTACTAACTTGGTGATGGTGACTAGAGAATTCTGTCAATCACTATCTTATCTGGAAGATTAACTCCCACTTGATTCAAGCGATTGTAGTACCCAGACAATCTGAGCACATGCTCACTAGTTGAGCGATTCTCCTCCATCTTTTAGCTATAGAACTTGTTGGAGACTTCATATCTCACAACTCGGGTATTTGCTTGAAATATTAACTTCAACTCCTGGAACATCTCATATGGTCCATGACGTTCAAAACGTCTTTGAAGTCCCGATTCTAAGCCGTTAAGCATGGTGCACTTAAACTATCAAGTAGTCATCATATTGAGCTGTTCATAACGTTTGCATCTGCTCCTGCAATAGGTCTGTCACCTAGCGGTGCATCAAGGACATAATTCTTCTGTGCAGCAATGAGGATAATCCTCAGATCACGGATCCAATCCGCATCATTGCTACTAACATCTTTCAACACAATTTTCTCTAGGAACATATCAAAATAAACACAGGGAAGCAACAACGCGAGCTATTGATCTATAATTTGCAAAATACTACCAGGACTAAGTTCATGATAAATTTAAGTTCAATTAATCATATTACTTAAGAACTCCCACTTAGACAGACATCCCTCTAATCCTCTAAGTGATCACGTGACCCAAATCAACTAAACCATGTCCGATCATCACGTGAGATGGAGTAGTTTCAATGGTGAACATCACTATGTTGATCATATCTACTATATGATTCACGCTCGACCTTTCGGTCTCCGTGTTCCGAGGCCATATCTGTATATGCTAGGCTCGTCAAGTTTAACCTGAGTATTCTGCGTGCGCAACTGTTTTTGCACCTGTTGTATTTGAACGTAGAGCCTATCACACCCGATCATCACGTGGTGTCTCAGCACGAAGAACTTTCGCAACGGTGCATACTCAGGGAGAACACTTCTTGATAATTTAGTGAGAGATCATCTTATAATGCTACCGTCAATCAAAGCAAGATAAGATGCATAAAAAGATAAACATCACATGCAATCAATATAAGTGATATGATATGGCCATCATCATCTTGTGCTTGTGATCTCCATCTCCGAAGCACCGTCATGATCACCATCGTCACCGGCGCGACACCTTGATCTCCATCGTAGCATCGTTGTCGTCTCGCTAATCTTATGCTTCCACGACTATCACTACCGTTTAGTAATAAAGTAAAGCATTACATCGCGATTGCATTGCATACAATAAAGCGACAACCATATGGCTCCTGCCAGTTGCCGATAACTTGGTTACAAAACATGATCATCTCATACAATAAAATTCAGCATCATGCCTTGACCATATCACATCACAACATGCCCTGCAAAAACAAGTTAGACGTCCTCTACTTTGTTGTTGCATGTTTTACGTGGCTGCTACGGGCTTAAGTAAGAACCAATCTCACCTACGCATCAAAACCACAACGATAGTTTGTCAAATAGACTCCGTTTTAACCTTCACAAGGACCGGGCGTAGCCATACTTGGTTCAACTAAAGTTGGAGAGGCAGTCGTCCGCAAGCCATCTCTGTGCAAAGCACGTCGAGGGAACCGGTCTCGCGTAAGCGTACGCGTAAGGTTGGTCCGGGTCGTCTCGTCCAACAATACCGCCGAACCAAAGTATGACATGCTGGTAGGTAGTATGACTTGTATCGTCCACAACTCACTTGTGTTCTACTCGTGCATATAACATCAACATAAATAACCTGGCTCGGATACCACTGTTGGGTTTCGTAGTAATTTCAAAAATTTTCCTACGCACACGCAAGATCATGTGATGCATAGCAACGAGGGGAGAGTATTGTCTACGTACCCAACGCAGACCGACTGCGGAAGCAATGACACGACGTAGAGGAAGTAGTCGTACGTCTTCTCGATCCAACCGATCAAGCACCGAAACTACGACACCTCCGAGTTCGAGCACACGTTCAGCTCGATGACGATCCCCGGACTCCGATCCAGCAAAGTGTCGAGGAAGAGTTCCGTCAGCACGACGGCGTGGTGACAATCTTGATGAACTACAGCAGCAGGGCTTCGCCTAAACTCCGCTACAGTATTATCGAGGAATATGGTGGCTGGGGGCGCCGCACACGGCTAAGGAATAGATCACGTGGATCAACTTGTGTCCCTTTGGTGCTAGCCCTGCCCCTCTATTTATATGTTGAGCCCCGGGGTCGAAACTTGGAGCAAAAGCCTCCTCAAAGTCGGTTTTGCCCGAAAGGCAAGAGTCCCACTCGGACTCCAGGACCAAACGCCACAATCCTTGGCGTCTGGCCCAGACGCCATGGGCCTCGGCGTCTGGCCCAGGGCCAGACGCCAGGGTCTCCGGCGTTTGGCCCCCTGGCCTCCGCAAGACTCCTTTTTGCACCGACCTAAAGCCTCATGGGCTTGACCCCTTGGCCTAACCATATCATCCAATATATGAATCTTTACGTCTCGACCATTTCGAGACTCCTCGTCATGTCCCCGATCTCATCCGGGACTCCGAACTCCTTCGGTACATCAAAATGCATAAACTCATAATATAACTGTCATCGTAACCTTAAGCGTGCGGACCCTACGGGTTCGAGAACAATGTAAACATGACCGAGACACGTCTCCGGTCAATAACCAATAGCGGGACCTGGATGCCCATATTGGCTCCTACATATTCTACGAAGATCTTTATCGGTCAGACCGCATAACAACATACGTTGTTCCCTTTGTCATCGGTATGTTACTTGCCCGAGATTCGATCGTCGGTATCCAATACCTAGTTCAATCTCGTTACCGGCAAGTCTCTTTACTCGTTCTGTAATACATCATCTCACAACTAACATATTAGTTGTAATGCTTGCAAGGCTTATGTGATGTGTATTACCGAGAGGGCCCAGAGATACCTCTCCGACAATCGGAGTAACAAATCCTAATCTCGAAATACGCCAACCCAACATCGACCATTGGAGACACCTGTAGTACTCCTTTATAATCACCCAGTTACGTTGTGACGTTTGGTAGTACCCAAAGTGTTCCTCCGGTAAACGGGAGTTGCATAATCTCATAGTCATAGGAACATGTATAAGTCATGAAGAAAGCAATAGCAACATACTAAACGATCGGGTGCTAAGCTAATGGAATGGGTCATGTCAATCAGATCATTCTACTAATGATGTGACCTCGTTAATCAAATAACAACTCATTGTTCATGGTTAGGAAACATAACCATCTTTGATTAACGAGCTAGTCAAGTAGAGGCATACTAGTGACACTTTGTTTGTCTATATATTCACACATGTATTATGTTTCCGGTAAATACAATTCTAGCATGAATAATAAACATTTATCATGATTATAAGGAAATAAATAATAACTTTATTATTGCCTCTAGGGCATATTTCCTTCACCTTCCGATGCGGCGAGGCAGAGGAGTAGGATCCCTTGCCCGCTTGGCGGGGGCGGTGGCGGTGGCCCGGGAAGATCCCGCTCCAGTTGCCGCTGCTACATGGGGCGCTCCCGCGGCAACATTGCTTGCCGCGGTAGATCGTGTCGCACGGATTGGCGGCTGTTGACCCGGCTGCCGCCCCGCTACGTCCGCGCCCTGCGAAGACGCCTTCTTGGCCGGGCCGGGGGCTCCGCCTGCGGCAAGCCTTCTGAAGGCTCGGGCTCTTCCTCGCCGGCCTCGCTTGGCTCCGCTTCAGAACCGGCAGGCTCTTCCTGGCCAATGAACTCCGCGCGCTCGGCGAGGTTTGCCGCCTCTGTAGCCTCCGCCTCCTCCACAGTGAACCCGAACGCGCCCGCGGCAGCTGCGGCCGCAACCTCTTCTGCCCTAGTGGCGATGCGCTGCAGCTCCTCGTCGGTGGTGTCACGGGTGAGGTTCTTCTGCTCGTCAGCGTGGACCGGCACTTCTTCCAAGTTGTCGAAGAACGCTTGCACAACGTCATCCGCAGGCTCTTGCCAAGTTGGAACGATTCCGTGTGAATCGCACAACGGCATCATGGCGCGGATCCGGTCAAGCGAAGAATTGTTGCACAATGGAACGACGCCCCTCGGAAGCATGAATGGGTGCTGGGGGTCGCGTTTGAACAACTCCAGGAGCACTGCATCCAGCTCCAAGACGGTGAAGTTGTAGTTGAGGCCCGGCCGCAGCCTCATGATGTCCGCCGAGTTCTTGAATTCCCAGGCAGGCCTCCCCCTCTCCTGCAGGGGGGCGATGCGGCGGCGGAGGAAATCTGCGCCTACAGTGCCTACAGTGAGCCCGGCAAGCCTGAGGCGAAGGATCCTAGTAATGGCGATCTTCAGCCTCTCGTCTTCCGGGGCCACGTTGCTCCAGTCATTGCCGCGCACTATTGGAGCTTGGCGCACGGCAGTGAAGGGCTGCGGATTCTCCTCGACGATCCAGCACCACTTCGCTCTCCACTCCTCCCACTTGCTGCAGAGCTCACCCTCCAAGTACGCCTCCTTCTTGCCGACTCTCGAGATCCAGGCGATCCCTCCGGCAAGCGGCTCTCCTCTCTCTACCCGAGGTATGAAGAAGTGGTGGAAAAGGGCAACATTGGGGTGGACTCCGACAAAGTTTTCGCACAAATGTGCGAAAACTGCCATGGCCAGAACGGCGTTGGGGGTGAAGTCAAGGAGGCGGAAGCCGTAGGTGTTCATGATATCGCAGAAGAACTCCGAGAAGGGCGGGCAGAGCCCGCAATAGAAGAACAGCGCGAAGAATGGGTACCCGTTTGGAGCCAGTTCCGAAGCAGCGGCCGGGAGTACCCTCGTGCGCGGATGCGCCCGCGTCTCCGTCGCCCAAAAGAGGTAGAAGTACTCCCTCAGCTCCTTCACGCCGAGCTGGGGGGAGAAGATCGCCCGCTCCTTCCGCAGCGCCGTGAGCCGCTGCGCCTCGGCCGACTTCACGCCCTTTCCCTTGTCGGCTTCCGGAGCCATGGCGGAGGTGGTGGGGGAGGTCGACGGTGTTGGTGATGCTGGTGGCAATGGGGGGCGGAGCGCTGCTCTCTCGGCTTCGAGAAGAAGGGGGGGTGGCGGAGGTTCGTGAAGATGGAGTAGTAGCAACCAGCGAGGGGGAACGAACTGCCCCTGTTTCCTCTGCTTATAAAGAGGGACGGGGCGGACGTTTCGCCCTTCTGAATAAAGAACCACCCACGATCTCTCCCACGATGCCGCATTCAACGCGTGCCGTTAGGGGAGAGCGCGGTGGATACGGAGTGAGATTCGGCGTGGCCCAGTCCACATGTGCCCATGCCCTGTCTTGGGCCTGGCCCAACAGCGCTCGGCACCGTGTCTGGCCCAGGCCCGGGGGCTCCTGTCGGTGTACTAGAATAGGGGTACCCTAGTACCCCGAACTTGTGCACGGGCAGTTGCAGCACCCCGCGGCAAGGCTTGCCGGGCTAACACCAAGATCCTCCGTGGTTCCCTTGGAGCCATTCAAGAACAAAGTATTTAAGCTCAGGAGACAAGGCCCCGGCAAGAGGAGCTTGCCGGGAAGGCCAACCGAGGCACTCCAAGGAACTTGTCGCGACGCGCCACGCGCTCCGGCAAGGCAACAAGGCCCCGGCAAGAGGAGCTTGCCGGGAAGACCAACCAAGGTACCTCGAGGCCCGGTGAGCGACAAGCCTCCGGACCCGACAAGATAATAGCAACGGCAAGGCGCTTGCCGCGGCAGGCGGCCACTCTATGCCCACGCTCCAGCGCATCCACCAACGTGTCGCTCTGGGGGCCTCTCCAGGCGCACGTGGCGGGAGGTTGTGCAGCCAGCGGTGCACAGTGGCATGCGAAGCTGACAAGATCGCCATCGTGGCGAACGGTGGCGCCCCTAACGGTCCTTTTCTGCACTGTTTGGGCGACTCAGATGGGCATTTAATGCCCTTGTCCCCTGCCGTCAGGGTTAGGTAGGGTGCACTGTACAAGTAACTGTACCAACCACCTCACTTTTTACATTTGTACCCTTCTCTGCGTTGCCACCTGTCGGTGACCCCTTTAGCGTATAAAAGGAGGCCCATGCGCAACGTAGAGGAGGTTCGGTTCGACTGGTTCGCGAAGTTCGACTCATTCGTAACCCAGAAAAACACTACACTCTCTCTCTAGAGCAAGAACACAAGATAATCAAACAAGAAGCAGTAGGAGTGTTATCTCTCTGGAGAGCTCCGAAGCTGGGTAAACTACTCGTGTGCTTCGCCTCGATCTGCTCTTCGTGCGATCTCCGCCCCCCGCCGAACCGAAAGGGGCCCGGTCCGCCAGCCCTATAGGTGTTCGTGGATCAGTTTCCCCCGACACTTTCCTCTTCAAGGGGAAACCGAAGCACGCTCAAGAGGTAGCAAGAAGGATTTATGGCACCGTTGCCGGGGAGTTCTACGTTCAAGTCAAGACATACCAAGTACCCATCACAAACTCTTATCCCTCGCATTACATTATTTGCCACTTGCCTCTCTTTTTCCTCTCCCCCACTTCACCCTTGCCGTTTTATTTGCCTCTTTTCCGTTTGTTTCTTTTCAGTTGCCTCTTGTGTGTCTGCTTGCCCTAATGGCCTTGCCCAAAAATGTTGATCCTCACCTTAGAAGGTTGGAAGAAATTGAGAAGAATGTTAGAAGCTTTATGTCTTTGCAATTTGAGCATAATAATTTCTGTTTGCAATTTGAGCATAATAATTTAAGAACAAAAAGGTTTTATGGAGTACATGAATAAAGATTTGGATGATATGTCTAAGGAATTTTATGGTTTGAAATCTCAGTTTGCCCATCTTGAAAATTTAGTAGGCGAAATTTTGGATAAGCAAGCAGCCACGTTAGTTAATAAGATGGCCGCTAAATCGGAAGATCTAGAGGATAATAAAGATGAAGATCTAAAAGTGATTGGTGTGCCTCTTATTAAATCTTTCTTTGCCAATATGAATCTTGATAAAGATGGGACTGGAGATGAGTCAACTTTAGTTAGAAGGCGTCCCAATGATTCGGAGTTTTTAGATCTTGATGCAAAAATTGGTAAAAGTGGGATTGAAGAGGTTAAAACTTTACATGGCAATGAACCCACTATTTTGGATTTCAAGGAATTTCATTATGATAATTTCTCTTTGATAGATTGTATTTCCTTGTTGCAATCCGTGCTAAATTATCCTCATGCTTATGATCAAATCAAATCTTTCACTAAACATATCGTTGATGCTTTAATGCAATCTTATGAAGAAAAACTTGAATTAGAAGTTTCTATCCCTAGAAAACTTTATGATGAGTGGGAACCTAGTATTAAAATTAAGATTAAAGATCATGAATGCTATGCTTTATGTGATTTAGGTGCTAGTGTTTCCATGATTCCAAAAACTTTGTGTGATGTGCTAGGCTTCCGTGAATTTGATGATTGTTTTTTAAATTTGCATCTTGCAGATTCAACCGTTAAGAAACCTATGGGAAGAATGAATGACGTTCTTATTGTTGCAAATAGGAATTATGTGCCCATAGATTTTATTGTTCTTGATATATATTGCAATCCTACTTGTCCTATTATTCTTAGTAGACCTTTCCTTAGAACGATTGGTGCAATCATTGATATGAAAGAAGGAAATATTAGATTCTAATTTCCATTAAGGAAAGGCATGGAACACTTCCCTAGGAATAAAGTTAAATTACATTATGAATTTATTATTAGAGCCACTTATGTATTGCATACCAAAGATGACAATACCTAGGTCTATTCTTGTTTTTATGCCAAGCTAGGGGTGTTAAACGATAGCGCTTGTTTGGAGGCAACCCAATTTTATTTGTGTTTCTTGATTTTTGTTACTGTTTAGTAATAAATAAATCATCTATCCTCTGTTATGATTGTGTTTTTTATGTTTATTTAGTGTTTGTACCAAGTAAAGCCTTTGGGATCTTCTTGGATGCTTGTTGTTTGATCTTGCTGAAAAAACAGAAAGTATGCGCTCACGAGAATAATTTTAATATTTAACCAGAGAGCGATGAAATACTAATTCCAACTGCAGTAGATAAATATAGAAATTATTTAGGTCTTACTAATTTGGTATAATTTTTGGAGTTATATAAGTATTCGAAACCTACAGATTACTACAGATAGTTCTGTTTTTGGCAGATTCTGTTTTTCGTGTGTTGTTTGTTTAATTTTGATGAATCTAAGGCTAGTATCGGGGGGTATGAACCATAGAGAAGTTCGAATACAGTAGGTTTAACACCAATATAAATAAAGAATGAGTTCATTACAGTACCTTAAGTGGTGATTTGTTTTCTTATACTAACGGAGCTCATGAGATTTTCTGTTGAGTTTTGTGTTGTGAAGTTTTCAAGTTTTTGGGTAAATATTTGATGGACTTCGGAACAAGGAGTGGAAAGAGCCTAATCTGGGGTATTCCCAAGGCACCCCATGGTAAAATTCAAGGACAACCAAAAGCCTAAGCTGGGGGATTCCCTAGAAGGCATCCCCTCTTTCGTCTTCGTCTATCGTTAACTTTACTTGAGGCTATATTTTTATTCACCACATGATATGTGTTTTGCTTGGAGCGTCTTGTATGATTTGAGTCCTTGCTTTTTAGTTTACCACAATCATCCTTGCTGTACACACCTATTGGGAGAGACACACATGAATTGGAATTTATTAGAATACTCTATGTGATTCACTTATATCTTTTGAGCTAGATAATTTTGCTCTAGTGCTTCACTTATATTTTTTTAGAGCACGGTGGTGGTTTTATTTTTTAGAAATTATCAATCTCTCATGCTTCACTTATATTATTTTGAGAATCTTTTAGAACAGCATTGTAATTTGCGTTGGCTATAAAACTAGTCCTAATATGATAGGCATTCAAGATGGGTATGATAAAAACTTTCATATAGAGTGCATTGACCACTCTGATTCTTGATAGATGTTTTGAGATATAAAGGTGGTAATGTTAGAGTCATGCTAGTTGGGAAATTGTGAAAATGAGAAATACTTGTGTTAAAGTTGGCAAGTCCCGTAGCATGCACGTATGGTAAACATTGTGTGACAAATTTGAAGCATGGGGTGTTCTTTGATTGCTTTCCTTATGAGTGGCGGTCGGGGACGAGCGATGGTCTTTTCCTTCCAATCTATCCCTCTAGGGGCATGAGTAGTAGTACTTTGCTTCGAGGGCTAATAAACTTTTGCAATAAGTATATGAGTTCTTTATGACTAATGTGAGTCCATGGATCATACGCACTCTTACCTTTCCACAATTTGCTAGCCTCTATGGTACCGTGCATTTCCCTTTTCTCACCTCGAGAGTTGGTGCAAACTTTGCCGGTGCATCGAAACCCCGTTATACGATACGCTCTATCACACATAAGCCTCCTTATATCTTCCTCAAAACATCCACCATACCTACCTATTATGGCATTTCCATAGCCATTCCAAGATATATTGCCATGCAACTTTCCATCGTTCCATTTATTATGACACACTCCATCATTGTCATATTGCTTTGCATGATCATGTAGTTGACATCGTATTTTTTGCAAAGCCACTTCCATGATTCTTACATACATGTCGCTCTTGATTCATCGCATATCCCGGTACACCGCTAGAGGCATTCACATAGAGTCATATTTTTGTTCTAGTATGGAGTTGTAACATTGAGTTAGGAGTAAATAAAAGTGTGATGATCATCATTACTAGAGCATTGTCCCATGTGAGGAAAATAAAAAATAAATAAAAAAGAGGCCAAAGAAGCCCAAATAAAAAAGAGGCCAAAGAAGCACAAATAAAAAAATTAGAGAAAAAGAGAGAAGGGACAATGTTAGTATACTTTTTCCATACTTGTGCTTCAAAATAGCACCATGGTCTTCATGATAGAGAGTTTCTTATTTTGTCACTTTCATATACTAGTGGGAATTTTTCATTATAGAACTTGGCTTGTATATTCCAATGATGGGCTTCCTCAAAATGCCCTAGGTCTTTGTGAGAAAGCAAGTTGGATGCACACCCACTTAGTTTCTTTTGATGAGCTTTCATACACTTATAGCTCTAGTGCATTCGTTGCATGGCAATTCCTACTCCTCGCATTGACATCAATTGATGGGAATCTCCATAGCCCATTGATTAGCCGCGTTAATGTGAGACTTTCTCCTTTTTTTCTCTTCTCACATGACCCCCATCATCATATACTATTCCACCTATAGTGCTATATCCATGGCTTGTGCTCATGTATTGTGTAAGGGTTGAAAAGGCTGAAGCGCGTTAAAAAGTATGAACCAATTGCTCGGCTTGTCATCGGGGTTATGCATGAGGGGAACATTTTCTGTGACGAAAATGAAGCATGGCCAAACTATATGATTTAGTAGGGATGAGCTTTCTTTGGCTACGTTATTTTGATAAGACATAATTGCTTGGTTAGCATGCTTGAAGTATTACTATTTTTATGTCAATATTAAACTTTTATCTTGAATCTTTTGGATCTAAACATTCATGCCACAATAAAGAGAATTACATTGAAAATTATGTTAGGGAGCATTCCACATCAAAAAATTTGTTTTTATCATTTACCTACTCGAGGACGAGCAAGAATTAAGCTTGGGGATGCTTGATACGTCTCCAACGTATCTATAATTTTTTATTGTTCCATGCTATTATATTATATGTTTTGGATGCTTAATGGGCTTTAATATACCTTTTTATATAATTTTTGGGACAAACCTATTAACCGAAAGCCCAGTGAAAATTGCTATTTTTTTTGCCTATTTCAGTGTTTCGCAGAAAAGGAATATCAAACGGAATCCAAACGGAATGAAACCTTCACAAGGATCTTTTTTGGAACAAACGTGATTCGGGAGACTTGGAGTGGACGTCAAGGAAGCAGCGAGGCGGCCACGAGGTAGGAGGGCGCACCCCCACCCTCGTGGGCCCCTCGCAGCTCCACCGATCTACTTCTTTCGCCTATATCCCTAATAATAAGCACGAATTGACTCCATGGGTTCACCGTCACAATACGCTTTCGCCCAGTCATAATACATTTTTATGATTCGTATAGACAAAATCGTAATATAAACGAGTTGGTACTAATTAGCTCTAGCTAGATTGGTTGGTTGATTCGTGTCAACAGGCGCTCTCTTCCGAAAGTCCACCGATTACGTGGCCTCGACCTCATTGCTATCAGTAGCGGCGGCAAGCATGCAGCGGCAAGAGGAGTCCGGCGAGGACATCGTGATCGTGGGAGTCGGGCTCGCCGCGCTCGCCGCCGCGCTCGGGCTGCACAGGAAAGGGGTGAGGAGCGTGGTGCTGGAGTCATCCCCGGCGCTCCGGGCCTGGGGGTTTGCCTTTGCCACCTGTCCCAACGCCTTCCGCGCGCTCGACGCCCTTGGCGTCGGTGACAAAATCAGGAAGCTCCACCTGCACATCCAAGGGTTGCGCGTCATGTCGGCGTCCACGGGTGGGATAGTGAAGGAAGTGGACTTCAGGGACGAGTTCCGCTGCGTCAGGCGGGACGTGCTGCTGTAGGTCCTAGCAGCGGAGTTGCCAACGGGCAGCATCCGCTACTCCTCCAGGATCGTGTCCATCAACGACGGCGACGGCGACAGCGCCAAGATGCTCCACCTCGCCGATGGCTCGACTCTCCGGGCAAAGGTGATGGTTGGCTGCAATGGGATCAACTCCGTCTCCGCGGTGGCCAGATGGCTGGGGCTCACCAAGCCATCGCATTTCGGGTGCTCCGCCACGCGGGGCCTCGCAGGTTACCCCCGACGGCCATGGTTTCCCGCCCAAGTTCTTGCTGGCCGGCGTGGCCTGGGCACTTGGGCGGCAGAACGGCTCGTGCTGGCACGGCGACACGATGGTGCATGCGACGCGGCCTTGGCCCATCGCAGTGGTGCCAAGAACGCGATGCTCGCGGCCAGGTAGGCCAAGGCGCGTGGGCTATTGGGGAACACGGTTTCCGTTGGTGCATGGTGGTGACGGTCAGGAGCAGTGCAGCGACTCCTGCAGGCAGACGTGTGATGCTCGCGACAGCGCACGGGATGCGGAGGCATGCGAGTGAGAGCCGGCGACGCGCATCAGATGGCAATGGCATTGAGGCTCGGCACCGGCACACCAGCGATAGTCAGCAATGCAGCGAGCGGCTGCGCCGAGCCGTGATGCGAAAACCAGCATTCCAGCAGTTGCCTGACAGCCCGAGCATGCACTGCTGCGGAGCCAAAGCACGACGGCGAGTGCAACCTGTTCAGGAACAGCTGCACGCTGGTTAACACTCGAGGCAGCTCCCAAAGAGTAATATTTCTATATATATTAGACACGTATTCTATTTGTTTCTCTTCAAAAAAAATTAATTTCATCGTACATATAGCAATGTATGTATATGCATAGTGCCAATGCATCTGATAACAATGCAAGTCCCTCCCATTGCATGTTGTATTTTTTATATGGATTACATAGTTCTGCAAGTCCACATATATATGCCAACAAAGCTAGCCTATACTGGATTTTATTACTATTGTGCTCAAGCTACAGTATGAAGCTTTAATTAGCACTTAATTACTCTTCTTGCTATGCTTGCAGAGGTAGAGGGACCATGCCTCATATGCAGAGTTACGCCTCATATGCAGAGTTACGTATACTTAAGAATCATGTGCAATTTCATTGTATTTTTATTTACTTTCTACGGCCTCTTCTCCAAGTGCATATTTAGTGTATATATGTAGAACAATGACATCTATGCTTATATTTGTATGCAACTCTCCTTATTTTGTTAGTTTCTACAAGGGTCTGTCACAATTTTGTTTTATTTGTCTGGGGTGATTTATTTCCCACTGCTTGTAATTTGCGGTAGAGAAATTGAGAGGGAGGCCCCACTGTGAGAGTTTGCAGTTTGTGTGTTGATGTTGCTTGCGGTGGTGAATGGAAAGCCGGCCGTGTAGCCATCTGTTGCGTAGTTATGTGCCGATGTTGCTCGCGGTGGTGAATCGGAAGGCCGGCCATGTAGCTTCCTGTTGCGTAACATGGTGGCAGTGGTCAGCACTGTGAGGAGGAAAGAGGATATTGGCATGTAGATCAGTGGGTAGCAAGAGTTTCACGCTGATCACTTGCCCCTCAAGCACAGGCACGCGAAGATAGATGACAATAAGATTGATCATATGGTTGCGGCTAAAAGTGTAAGTGGTCAGGGGGGAGGGAGAATTGAGGAGAGATGGCATGGAACTGACCAAAGTAAATGGGAGGGAACAGATGAGTGGGGGAGGGATGCATCGGTGATGGAAGATGGGACTGGTTACTGAATTGCTAGCTAGGAGAGCAAATCGGCCAGTTGTGTTTCATGAAAATTTGTGTTCACTCCGTAGAAAAGCACGAGCATAGAATATGTATACCCGTTGCAACGGACGGGCTCTTTCCCTAGTATACTCTTATACCCTGAAACCTTCAGGGAGAGCCACAAAACACCTTTTCCACCGCCGCAACCTTCTATACCCGTGAGATCCCATCTTGTGGCCTTTTCCAGCAATCTGCCGGAGGGGAATTCGATCACGGAGGGGCTTCTACATCAACACCATAGCCTCCCCGATGATGTGTGAGTAGTTTACCACAGACCTTCGGGTCCATATTTATTAGCTAGATGGCTTCTTCTCTCTCTTTGGATCTCAATACAAAGTTCTCCTCGATCTTCTTGGAGATCTATTCGATGTAACTCTTTTTGCGGTGCGTTTGCCGAGATCCGATGAATTGTGGGTTTATGAACTTGATTATCTATGAATATTATTTGATTCTTCTCTGAATTCTTATATGCATGATTTGATATCTTTGAAAGTCTCTGATGACCCAAAAGTATAGGGGATCTATCGTAGTCCTTTCGAAAAGTAAGAGTGTCGAACCCAACAAGGAGCAGAAGGAAATGATAAGCGGTTTTCAGCAAGGTATTCTCTACAAGTACTGAAATAAGTGGTAACAGATAGTTTTGTGATACGATAAATCGTAACGAGCAACAAGTAACAAAAGTAAATAAAGTGCAGAAAGGTGGCCCAATCCTTTTTGTAGAAAAGGACAAGCCTGGACAAACTCTTATATAAGGAAAAGCGCTCCCGAGGACACATGGGAATATCGTCAAGCTAGTTTTCATCATGTTCATATGATTCGTGTTCGGTACTTTGATAATTTGATATGTGGGTGGACCGATGCTTGGGTGTTGTTCTTACTTGAACGAACATCCCACTTATGATTAACCTCTATTGCAAGCATCCACAACTACAAAAAAAGTATTAAGGTAAACCTAACCATAGCATGAAACATATGGATCCAAATCAGCCCCTTACGAAGCAACACATAAACTAGGGTTTAAGCTTCTGTCACTCTAGCAACCCATCATCTACTTATTACTTCCCAATGCCTTCCTCTAGGCCCAAATAATGGTGAAGTGTTATGTAGTCGATGTTCACATAACACCACTAGAGGCTAGACAACATACATCTCATCAAAATATCGAACGAATACCAAATTCACATGACTACTAATAGCAAGACTTGTCCCTTGTCCTCAGGAACAAACGTAACTACTCACAAAGCATAAACATGTTCATAATAAGAGGGGTGTTAATATGCATATAGGATCTAAACATAAGATCTTCCAGCAAATAAACCAACTAGCATCAACTACAAGGAGTAATCAACACTACTAGCAACCTACTAGAAACAATCCCGGACTTGGAGACAAGAATTGGATACAAGAGATGAACTAGGGTTGGAGATGAGATGGTGCTGGTGAAGATGTTGATGGAGATTGCCCTCTCCTGATGAGAGGAGCGTTGGTGACGATGGCGATGATTTCCCCCTCCGGGGGGGAAGTTTCCCCGGCAGAACAGCTCTGTCGGAGCTCTAGATTGGATCCGCCAAGGTTCCGCCTCGTGGCGGTGGAGTTTCATCCCGAAAGGTTCCCTGTTATTTTTTCTCAACGAAAGACTTCATATAGCAGTAGATGGTCATCGGAGAGCCACCAGGGGGCCCACGAGGTAGGGGCGCGCGCCCCCCACCCTCGTGAGCAGGGTGTGGCCCCCCTGGTCTTCATCTTTGGCAAGGATTTTTTATTATTTATTGTAAGATGTTCCGTGGAGTTTCAGGACTTTTGGAGTTGTGCAGAATAGGTCTCTAATAGTTGCTCCTTTTCCAGCCTAGAATTCCAGCTGCCGGCATTCTCCCTCCTTATGTAAACCTTGTAAAATAAGAGAGAATAGCCATAAGTATTGTGATATAACGTGAAATAACGGCCCATAATGCAATAAATATCGATAGAAAAGCATGATGCAAACTAGATGTATCAACTCCCCCAAGCTTAGATCTGGCTTGTCCTCAAGCGAAAGCCGATAACAATAAATATGTCCCCATGTTTAGAGGTAGAAGCGTTGATAAAAATAAAATACGAACATGAAGGCATCATGATTATTCTCATAACAGTAACATATATAGATATTGTCATATGATTGCTTATGTTCAAGTGATGATCTATTCACAATGCAAAAGTATGAATCAGAAACCTTATTGAGAACCAACAAACTATAACCTCAGTCACTGAAGCAATTGCAATTTATCATAACATCAGAAAGAGTCTATGTCAGAGCTAAAAAGGAAGTTCACATACTCAACTATCATCTAGTCCTTCATAATTGCTAACAATCAGGCAATACTTGTGGTTACGGGGTTTTAATTGGACACAGAGAAAGATAGGGGCTTATAGTTTTGCCCCACAACCTTTTACCTCGAGGGTAATGTCAACAATAATAACTCATTCCCCCCTACATCCAATTAGATATATCTATCAGGATCTTTCCAACACACTGTGCTTGCCGAAGGATAAAATGTAAAAAGGAAAGGTGAAGATCACCATGACTCTTGCATAAGGTAGAAGATAATAATAAAAGATAGACCCTTCGCAGAGGGAAGCAGAGGTTGCCATGTGCTTTTATGGTTGGATGTACAAAATCTTAATGCAAAAGAACGTCACTTTATATTTTCCCTTGTGATATGAACCTTTATTATGCAGTCCGTCTCTTTTATTACTTCCACATCACAAGATCATATAAAGCTTATTTCTCCCACACTAATCATACATATTTAGAGCAATTTTTATTGCTTTGCACCGATGACAACTTACTTGAAGGATCTTACTCAATCCATAGGTAGATATGGTGGACTCTCATGGCAAAACTGGTTTAGGGGTGTTTGGAAGCACAAGTAGTATCTCTACTTGGTGCTGAGAATTTGGCTAGCATGAGGGGGAAAGGCAAGCTCAACATGTTGGATGATCCATGACAACATACTTTATCTCAGATATAAGAAAACATAACCAATTACGCTGTCTTCCTTGTCCAACATCAACTCTTTTAGCATGTCATATTTTAATGAGTGCTCCCAATCATAAAATATGTCAATAATAGTATATTTATATATGAAACCCTCTCTTTCCTTATTACTTCCAATTAATTGCAACGATGACCAAAGCTATGCCTGCCAACTCCCAACAACTTTTAATCATCACACTCTTTCTATGTGAAGTCATTACTCTCAATAAGATCAATATGAACTTTTGTTTCTTTTTATTCTTTTTCTCTTTTCTTTTATTCATCCAAGATCATAGCAAGAAAATCAGGCCCTTGACTCAACACTAATCTTTATTATATAGCTGACGGACTCGATTACATAGAGAGATCATAAAGCAAAACTTAAAACTAGATCATGCCATAAACTTTATTCTACTAGATCAAAATACTACTAATAGGATCAAACTAAGGAAAACGGTAAAGATAGGAGTTGTGATTGTGATACGATACCGGGGCACCTCCCCCAAGCTTGGCGGTTGCCAAGGGGAGTGCCATACCCATGTGATTATGTCTCCTTCTTTGTTGGTGAAGAAGGTGGAGGTGTTGTTGACTTAGTTGATGGCATAAACTTCTCCCTTAATTTACGCTTGAGGACGGCATTTTGATCTCTCAGATCATCAATTTCCCACTCCAGGGTTAATATCTTTTTGCATAGGCCCTGCTTATTTTCCTGCAATAGACGAAAAGGGATAAACTCGAACTTTGGTTTCTTTACCCTATTAGGGAGACTTGACCTTTTGAGCTCCACATGCATATCCCCAGGTTGAGATAATGGGGGTTCATCTTCGTCTGAGCTCGTCTCCTCCTTCCCATTGGGTTCATAGTCCTCTTCTTCCTCCGTGGTCCAACCATCGTGCTCCACATCTCCATAGACTTTAGGATTAGCTAATTAATCATCCACATAGCTTTCTCCTTCCGAATCCTGGGAAGACATGTTGATCTAATCTACAGCGGGACAGCTCGAAACAAAAACAAAGGATAATTGCGTGATACGGGAATCAAAACCTTCGGGAGAATATATAGTGAATTTTTACCGACCAAAATACGTATCGTGCAAGAAAACGGAGTCTGGAAGGCACACGAGGTGCTCACGAGGTAGGGGCGCGCCCAGGGGGGTAGGGCGCGCCATCCACCCTCGTGGGGCCCTCGTGTCCTTCCCGGACTGCTACTTAATTTTCTATTTTTCTAAATATTCCAAAACGGAGAAATATTGCCTTAAAAATTGTTTTGGAGTCGGTTTACTTACCGTACCACATACCTATTCCTTTTTGGAGTCTAAAACTTTCTGGAAAGTGTCCCTTATGTATTGCTCCAGGGTTATGGTTTCAATATTATTGGTTTCAACATTTATGGGATTACCGGAGATATAATATTTAATTCTTTGACCGTTTACCACCTTCGGGTTTGTGCTTTCAAAGTTGTTGATTTTTATGGCGCCGGAACGATAGACCTCCTCGATAACATAGGGGCCTTCCCATTTAGAAAGAAGTCTCCCTGCAAAATATCTTAAACGAGAGTTGTATAGCAATACATAATCACCTACATTAAACTCACTCTTTTGTATCCTTTTGTCATGCCATCTTTTAACTTTTTCTTTAAACAACTTGGCATTTTCATAAGCTTGGGTTCTCCATTCATCAAGTAAGCTAATATCAAATAACCTCTTCTCACCAGCATGTTTGAAATCATAATTGAGCTCTTTAATAGCCCAATATGCCTTATGTTCTAGTTCGAGAGGTAAGTGACATGCTTTTCCATATACCATTTTATAAGGAGACATACCCATAGGATTTTTATATGCAGTTCTATAGGCCCATAATGCATCATCAAGTTTCTTGGACCAATTCTTTCTAGACCTATTGGCAGTCTTTTGCAAAATTAATTTGAGTTCTCTATTACTCAATTCTACTTGACCACTAGACTGTGGGTGATACGGAGATGCAATTCTATGATTGACGTCATATTTAGCAAGCATTTTACGAAAAGCACCATGAATAAAATGTGAACCACCATCAGTCATTAAATATATAGGGACACCAAACCTCGAAAAAATAACTTCTTCAAGCATTTTAATAGAAGTGTTATGATGAGCACTACTAGTTGGAATATCTTCTACCAACTTAGTAACATAATCAACAACAATTAAAATATGTGTATATCCATTAGAGGGAGGAAAGGGTCCCATATAATCAAAGCCCCAAACATCAAATAGTTCAATAACAAGTGAATAATTCATAGGCATTTCTTGACGTCTACTAATATTACCAAATCTTTGACATTAATCACAGGAAAGGACAAACTTACGGGCATCCTTGAAGAGAGTAGGCCAATAAAAACCGGATTGCAATACCTTATGTGCAGTTCTATCTTCCGCGTGGTGTCCTCCATAAGTTTCGGAGTGGCACTTGCGTAGGATTTGTTCCTGTTCATGCTTAGGTACACAACGTCTAATTACGCCATCTACTCCTTCTTTATAAAGATGTGGGTCATCCCAAAATTAATGTCTCAAATCATAGAAGAACTTTTTCTCTTGTTGGTATGTCAAGCTAGGTGGTATGAATTTAGCAACAATGTAATTAGCATAATCAACATACCAAGGAGTACTATGAGAAGTACTTATGACATTTAATTGCTCATCAAGAAAGCTATCATCAATAGGTAGTGGGTCATCAAGAACATTCTCTAACCTAGATAAGTTGTCGGCAACGGGGTTCTCAGCTCCTTTTCTATCAACAATATGCAAATCAAATTCTTGTAGCAAGAGAACCCATCTAATAAGTCTAGGCTTAGCATCTTTCTTCTCCATAAGATATTTAATAGCGGCATGATCAGTGTGGATAGTTACTTTAGAATCAACAATATAAGATCTGAACTTATCACAAGCAAATACAACTGCTAAAGGTTATTTTTCAGTAGTAGCATAATTTCTTTGAGCATTGTCTAGAGTCTTACTAGCATAATGGATAACATTTAATTTCTTATCAACTCTTTGCCCTAGAACAGCACTTACATCATAATCGCTAGCATCACACATAATTTCAAAGGGTAAATTCCAGTCAGGTGGCTGAACAACGGGTGCAGAGACTAATGCTTTCTTAAGTATTTCAAATGCTTCTACACAATCATCATCAAACACAAATGGTATATCTTTTTGTAATAAATTAGTCAGAGGCCGAGAAATTTTTGAGAAGTCCTTAATGAACCTCCTATAAAATCCGGCGTGACCAAGGAAACTTCTTATACCTTTGATGTCCTTGGGACATGGCATCTTTACAATAGCGTCTACCTTGGCTTTATCAACTTCAATACCTCTTTCTGAAATTTTATGCCCCAAGACAATACCTTCATTAACCATAAAGTGGCACTTTTCCCAATTCAAGACAAGATTAGTTTCTTCACATCTCTGCAAAACTCGATCAAGATTGCTCAAGCAATCATCAAAATAAGATCCATAGATGGAAAAGTCGTCCATGGAAACCTCACAAATCTTTTCACAAAAGTCAGAGAATATAGCCATCATGCATCTTTGAAAGGTAGCAGGTGCATTACATAAACCAAAAGGCATACGTCTATAAGCAAAAGTACCAAAAGGGCATGTAAAAGTAGTCTTTGATTGATCTTTAGCCGACACAGGTATTTGAGAGAAACCAGAATAACCATCTAGAAAGCAGTAATGTGTATGTTTCCATAATCTTTCTAGCATTTGATCGATACAAGGTAAGGGGTAATGATATTTCTTAGTAGCCTTATTTAATTTGCGGAAATCAATTACCATCCTATAGCCTGTAATAATTCTTTGTGGAATCAATTCATCTTTATCATTAGGAACAACAGTAATACCTCCCTTCTTGGGGACACAATGAACAGGACTTAACCACTAACTATCAGCAACGGGATAAATTATACCTGCTTCCAGAAGCTTTATTATTTCTTTTCTTACCACTTCTTTCATTTTAGGATTCATACGTCGTTGAGGGTCACGAACTGGTTTTGCATCTGCTTCCAAATTTATTTTATGTTGACATAGAGTGGGACTAATGCCACTACTAGGAAAAGGCCTACTAATGGCGCACCAGTTTTGCCTACTAATGGCGCATCACTGGTGCGCCATTAGTATCACGCCACTAGTATTTATTACTAATGGCGCACCACTGGTGCGCCATTAGTATCTGGTATACTAATGGCGCACCACCCAGTGCGCCATTAGTATATAACACCATGCGCCATTAGTATGCCTCCCAGGGCCATATTTAACCATGTGCTTTGGCACACTAATGGCGCACTGCGGATGGATGCGCCATTAGTATACTTGGCATACTAATGGCGCACTCTGTAGTGATGCACCATTAGTAGAATATTAGGTTTTATTTTTTTTACTTTTCTGATTTTTGCACATGTTACAAAATATATTATTTGACAGAATATTGACAGTAGCACACAGCAACAGCAGATTCATCGAATACAATAGAAGATTAGTCTCCGAATACAATTCATCATATTAGTCTCTGAATTCAAAAGACCGAACAAAGATAAAACATTACAAGTCTCGAGACCGTGAGTATCGAGTTTGTCGGAAGTAATACTAATCCTAACAAGTCCTACTAATCATCATCATACAACTTCTACTCATTATTCATAACAATTCATACGATCATCATCTTGATAGTCATCGAACCAACCCTACTTAATTGTTCTTAGCACATGATCATCAGTATTAGGCAGGACCTAAATACCCTATTTAAGCTAAAATAGCATAAAACAATATAGACCCTGACTCTCCATTATGGAGAATGGAGAACATTCAGTCTCCAATTCTTGCGCTTCGCTTCCTTTTGCTTCCAAGAAGCTCCTTACGACTGTCCATACATTTTTTCCATCCTTTGATTTTCATGTCTCCACTTCTTTTAGAAATCTCGTATGGACAGTTGAGAGTCGTAGGACGACCTGGCTGTATGTTCAAAACATTAACACTACCTTTCTGATACATCATATGAGGCACACAATTCTCTGGGATTATCTGTTGAAAAACATAGTAATAACTTCATAGTTAGCAATGATGTACTAGTTTTAGAAGTATGCAAAAGATGCACGGATGTCGTAATAGTAAAAATCTTACCAGGGTATCTCCATGGTAGTTACCGTAGTTAAACACATGCACTAGTGGCACGTATTTACCATAATGTTGAGGAGTTTGATTGTGGATAGTGTAATTCTCAATGTCAGTACAAAATCCGACCAGATGATTTTTCTCCTTGTAAGTTGTTAATTCGGAGCCATCGGTTTAGTGGGTTTTGTCTACCATCTCCCGCACATTCTTTGAACAGTAAAAATAAGCTGTCAATGGAAATAAGTTGTCAACTATTTTGAAATAAACAATATAAATTAGCTAATAATTATGTTTGAGAAACTCACATAGCGGTAGAACTGGAGGCATATCAACAAGGACCCAAATGTCCATATTGTCTTGGTTGATGTCAGGATTACCAAGATCCATGGTGATAAGCATACCCTCATCAAAACCATACATCTTGCAAAATGCTTCCCAATTTTTGCAACCAAAATGGGTTACGCTCTCAGAATTATATAGATTTACTTCAAAGTCCACATCGTGATGAGTCCTTAGGTGAATTTTCTTTGTTTCAGAAATTTCATGGTCTTCAAAATCCATCCTCTCCAAGACATAGCGTCTTGCATGGCATGGGATAAGCTATACTCGAATTGTAAAAGATGAAAATTACACGTTGAAATAGTTGAAGTCATGCTTAATTATGAAAATAACACTTGTCGTCGTTGTGTACCGTTTCAACTTCGAAGGTCTCCTCAAGCTTAATGCTGAAGCGCCGATCATCGTCCAGGTGAGGCATGTCGCACAGACCTCGATCGTCGTGGCACCAGTCGCACTCCGCCGGGAGACTTTTGTCGTCCCTTTTGTCGTCCGATGATGATGACGACATATCCTACGTTCATAATTCAAAACTACATCATTTAGGGTTTGTCGACACCGAGGCATCCTAAAAGCTAAGCTTTTATCATTTAGGGTTTGTCGACACCGAGGCACCCTAAAAGCCTAAGCTTTCATCATTTAGGTTCTTATCGACACCGAGGCACCTAAGCCAAGGTTTTATCATTTAGGGTTTGTCGACGTCGAGGCACCCTAAAAGCCTAAGCTTTCATCATTTAGGTTTTGTCGACGCCGAGGCACCCTAAAAGCCTAAGCGTACATCATTTAGGTTCTTATCGACACCGAGGCATCCTATAGAAGCCAAGTTAAGTTTTCATCATTTAGGGTTTATCGATGCCGAGGCACCCTAGGTTGGGCCTAATCACTTGGCTCTATTGCCACCTATGTTGGGTTTATCATCTAGGGTTTAGGGCCTAATCACTTGGCTCTATTGCCACCTATGGTTTAATTCAGCAAGAATGGCGGGGCAGTTGATCCTACTTAACTAAGTACTACGATACCCCAGCCCATGCATTAGTCACAAGTACCCCATATGTCCTATTTTTAGCAAAGTCATGCTAAAATTCACGGAAAATTTCAGCATGACCTTTGCTAAAAATAGGACATATGGAGTACCCGAATTTGCCAGAACGGAAGTTAATCGACATTCCAGCAGACTCAAGGGCCTCTCAGGGTACATGCAAATTCATCACGACACATTTCTGTTTGATTTTCAAACCACACACTTACTTTCAACTATAAACAAAACTGACTTGCTGGTAATGAAACTCATGGTGGAAGTAACAACTAGCAGCATGTCATTATCATGGCAGTCCACTATATATTTTTATGACAAAATACATCATTATCAGGGCACATTATGGCCATTTTCTTACATGATGCTAACTGTACCTAACTGATTTTTTGACAGTAGCTCAAGTTTTTGACAGTAGCTCCTAACTGTACCTAACTGAATCTTTTGACAGTAGCTCAAGTTTTTGACAGTAGCTCAAGTTTTTTGACAGTAGCTCCTAATAGTAGCTCCTAACTAAATTTTCTGCTTAAAGGGAAGGCTGACTTAAGTGGCAAGATGATACAATTTGCGTAACATAACAATATATGCATCTTAATATACCACCATCTCCTAACAGAAATAGTATCTAGATCTACTAGGGGGCAAAGTAGAACTGATATTCTTTTGCTGACCTCTAGTACAAGGTATAGAAGAGGAGGTAAGAGAAGAAATAGTGACATTTCTCTTAGCAGGAGACTTTTTCTCTCTTCTAGAAACAACAGTAAATTTCTCCTCCTCTTCCACTACAGTATCATGCCAACTTAGACACAGGGAGGCGACATTTCCATTCGAGTCATGAATATCTAAACAGTGTTCAGTTTTCTTACTAATTTGTTCCCTGGATAATTCCAATTCCTTGAGAACATGAATAAAATCAAAATTATCCAGAGGTATATCAACACCCATCATTGATGCTCTAAACAAAATCTCCTTAGCTACTTAATTCCCCAACCCTAGCTACTTAATTCTCCAACCCCTTTTCTTGTCCAAAATTCTCCAGCCCATAACCCTAGAACACATCAGAAGGAGATCAAGAGGGGGAAGAGGGGGAAGCGGCTCGGGTGCTCACTAGGGAGGTCGAGGGCGACTCGGGGTAGCTGGAGCTAGTCGAGGTGGCGCAAATTCGGCGTCGAGCGGTGGCGATGGTGGCCGAGGCGGAGGAAATTGGCGGGCATCCGAGGGCGTCCGAGGTGGTGCGGGGGCGGCGATG
>NC_041380.1:397237565-397262313 GCF_002162155.2 Triticum dicoccoides
AGATGGAGGCGCGGGGGCGGTGGCGGCGTGGGGGCGGTGGCGGCGTGGGGGCGGCGACGGAGACGGAGGCGCAGGGGCGGCGGTGGCATGGGTCGGGGCAGCGGGCGGGGGAATTAGCTAGGGGGGCGAGGGAGAGGGAGGAAGGGGATCTGGCGAGAGGGAGGGAATTAGCTAGGGGGGAATCTTACTAATGGCGCACCCGCGGTCGGTGCGCCATTAGCAATCCTTTTTTACATAGCAATGGCGCACCAGGCAAAGGTGCGCCATTAGTAATCTTTTTTAGTAGTTTTGAAAAAAAAATAAAAAAATTCACTAATGGCGCACTGTGGGAGTGGTGCGCCATTAGTGTGAATTCCATCTATAGCCCTTTTCCTAGTAGTGTGCCCTTAAGATCATCAAGAGTATATCCAATAGCAGCACGGTGCTTTTTGAGAGTTTTCAATAATCTTTCTTCTTCATGCTCTAAAAGATTAATTAGCACTAATAATAACAGGATATATCTTTTTTCATCAAGATAAGCATATTTAAGATTATCAGGCAATAGTTTAAGCTCAAACACGGGATCACCCTTAGGTGGAGGGGGATCCCCTAGGATTTCAACAGGCAAATTGTATTTCAGAATAGGTTCCTGTTTAAAGAATACTTCATCTATTTCCGTTCTTTCGTTCATAAACATATCATTCTCATGGTCTAGCAAATATTGTTCTAAAGGATCACTAGGAGGTACGACAATAGAAGCAAGACCAATAATTTCATCCTTACTAGGCAATTCTTCTTCACAGTGTTGTTTACTAAATTTAGAGAAATTAAATTCATGAGTCATATCATCCAAGCCAATAGTAACAACATTATTTTCACAGTCTATCTTAGCATTAACAGTGTTCAAGAAGGGTCTACCAAATATAATGGGACAAAAGCTATCTTGTGGGGAACTAAGAACAAGAAAATTAGCAGGATATTTAGTTTTCCCACACAAGACTTCAACATCTCTAACAATTCCCACTGCTGAAATAGTATCTCTATTAGAAAGTTTAATTGTGACATCAATATCTTCTAACTCAACAGGTGCAATGTCATGCATAATTTCTTTGTATAGTTCATAAGGTATAACACTAGCACTAGCACCCATATCACATAAGCCGTGATAACAATGTTCTTCTATTTTAACAGAAATAACAGGCACGCCTACCACAGGTCTATTTTTATCTTTAGCACAAGGTTTAGCAATTCTAGCAGTTTCACCGCAGAACTGAATAACATGCCCATCAATATTATCAGACAAGAGATCTTTAACAATAGCAATATTAGGTTCAACTTTAACTTGCTCAGGAGGTGTATATGTTTTAATATTGCTTTTACGAACCATAGTTGAAGCTTTAGCATGATTCTTTATCCTAACAGGGAAAGGTGGTTTCTCAACATAACAAGTAGGAACAATAGGATCATTATAAGTGGCAGTTTTTTCTTCAACTTTAATTGGTTCAGCTACTTTTACTTCTATGGGAGGATGATATTTAAACCACTTCTCCTTAGGGAGATCAACATAAGTAGCAAAAGATTCACAAAAAGAAGCTACTATCTCAGAATCAAGTCCATATTTAGTGCTAAACTTACAGAAAATATCGGTATCCATAAAAGATTTAACACAATCAAACATAGGTGTCATACCTGACTCCTTACCATTGTCGAGGTCCCAATCTTCAGAGTTGCGTTTAATTCTTTCCAATAAATCCCATTTGAATTCAATAGTCTTCGTCATAAAAGAGCCAGCACAAGAAGTATCAAGCATGGTGCGATTGTTACGAGAAAGCCGAGCATAATAATTTTTAATAATCATTTCTCTTGAGAGCTCATGATTGGGGCATGAATATAACATTGACTTAAGCCTCCCCCAAGCTTGAGCGATGCTTTCTCCTTCGCGAGGCCAAAAATTATATATATAATTGCGATCACGATGAACAAGATGCATAGGATAAAACTTCTGATGAAATTCCAATTTCAATCGTTTGTAATTCCAAGACCCCATATCATCACATAGCCTATACCATGTCGATGCATCTCCCCTCAAAGATAAGGGGAAGACCATATTCTTAACAACATCTCTGGATACACCTACAAGCTTAAATAATCCACAAACTTCATCCACATATATTAGATGTTCATCAGGATGTTTTGTTCCATCTCCTAAAAAAGGATTAGCTAGCAGTTTTTCTGTTATACCCGAAGGAACTTCAAAGCAAGTATTTTCATTTTCATTTTCATTTTCAGTAGGTTTAGTAGGTTGAGGAGCAACTCTTTGCTCTACTGGTCGGGGTGAAGATACCCCGAACAAGCCCCTCAGAGGATTACTTTCCATAGTAACAAGTGACAGTAAATTTCAGCATGCTATATAAATTTTTCCTTACCAAATTCCACCTACCAAAGGCGCTTCAATCCCCAGCAACGGTGCCAGAAAAGAGTCTTGATGACCCACAAGTATAGGGGATCTATCGTAGTACTTTCGATAAGTAAGAGTGTCGAACCCAACAAGGAGTAGAAGGAAATGATAAGCGGTTTTCAGCAAGGTATTCTCTGCAAGTACTGAAATAAGTGTTAACAGATAGTTTTGTGATAAGATAAATTGTAACGAGCAACAAGTAACAAAAGTAAATAAAGTGCAGCAAGGTGGCCCAACCCTTTTTGTAGCTAAGCACAAGACTGGACAAACTCTTATATAAGGAAAAGCGCTCCCGAGGACACATGGGAATATCGTCAAGCTAGTTTTCATCATGTTCATATGATTCACGTTCGGTACTTTGATAATTTGATATGTGGGTGGACCGGTGTTTGGGTGCTGTTCTTACTTGAACAAACATCCCACTTATGATTAACCTCTATTGCAAGCATCCGCAACTACAACAAAAGTTTTAAGGTAAACCTAACCATAGCATGAAACATATGAATCCAAATCAGCCCCTTACGAAGCTACGCATAAACTAGGGTTTAAGCTTCTGTCACTCTAGCAACCCATCATCTACTTATTACTTCCCAATGCCTCTCTCTAGGCCCAAATAATGGTGAAGTATTATGTAGTCGACGTTCACATAACACCACTAGAGGCTAGACAACATACATCTCATCAAAATATCGAACGAATACCAAATTCACATGACTACTAATAGCAAGACTTCTCCCTTGTCCTCGAGAACAAACGTAACTAGTCACAAAGCATAAACATGTTCATAATACAAGGGGTATTAATATGCATATAGGATCTAAACATATGATCTTCCAGCAAATAAACCAACTAGCATCAACTACAAGGAGTAATCAACACTACTAGCAACCTACTAGCACCAATCCCGGACTTGGAGACAAGAATTGGATACAAGAGATGAACTAGGGTTTGGAGAATAGATGGTGTTGGTGAAGATGTTGATGGAGATTGCCCTCTCCCAATGAGAGGAGCGTTGGTGATGACAATGGCGATGATTTCCCCCTCCGGGAGCGAAGTTTCCCCGGCAGAACAGCTCTGCCGGAGCTCTAGATTGGATCTGCCAAGGTTCCGCCTCGTGGCGGCGGAGTTTCGTCCCGAAAGGTTCCCTGTTATTTTTTTTCTCAACGAAAGACTTCATATAGCAGAAGATAGTCATTGGAGAGCCACCAGGGGGCCCACGAGGTAGGGGGCGCGCCCTAGGGGGGGCTCCCCCACCCTCGTGAGCAGGGTGTGGACCCCTGGTCTTCATTTTGGCGAGGATTTTTTATTATTTATTGTAAGATGTTCCGTGGAGTTTCAGGACTTTTGGAGTTGTGCAGAATAGGTCTTTAATATTTGCTCCTTTTCCAGCCCAGAATTCCAGCTGCCAGCATTCTCCCTCCTTATGTAAACCTTGTAAAATAAGAGAAAATAGCCATAAGTATTGTGACATAATGTGAAATAACAGCCCATGATGCAATAGATATCGATATAAAAGCATGATGCAAAATGGACGTATCAGTCTCTTCGAATTATCGGTTTAGTTTGGCCTACTAGATTGATCTTTCTTGCAATGGGAGAAGTGCTTAGCTTTGGGTTCAATCTTGCGGTGTCCTTTCCCACTAACAGCAGGGGTAGCAAGGCATGTATTGTATTGTTACCATCGAGGATAAAAAGATGGGGTTTATATCATATTTCTTGAGTTTATCCCTCTACATCATGTCATCTTGCCTAATGTGTTACTCCGTTCTTATGAACTTAATACTCTAGATGCATTCTGGACATCGGTCGATGTGTGGAGTAATAGTAGTAGACGCAGAATCGTTTCGGTCTACTTGGCACGGACGTGATGCCTATATTCATGCTCGTTGCCTTCGATATCATCATAACTATGCACTTTTCTATCAATTGCTCGGCAGTAATTTGTTCACCCACCATAATTTATGCTATCTTGAGAGAAGCCACTAGTGAAACCTATGCCCCCTGGGTCTACTTTATATCATATAAGTTTCCAATATACAATTCTAGTTTACTATCTATTTTGCAATCTTTATTTTCCAATTTATACCACAAAATACCGAACATATTTATCTTATTATCTCTATCAGATCTCACTTTCGTAAGTGACCGTGAAGGGATTCACAACCCCTTTATCGCATTGGTTGCGAGGTTCTTGTTTGTTTGTGCAGGTACTAGGTGACTTGCGTGTAGTCTCCTACTGGATTGATACCTTGGTTCTCAAAAACTGAGGGAAATACTTATGCTACTTTGCTGCATCACCCTTTCCTCTTCAAGGGAAAACCAATGCATGCTCAAGAGGTAGCAATAGGCCGGCGTGGTGGTGGATTTATTAAAATTATGCATACCTAGGCTTTGTTTTTAATGCTGGTCTTTTGTTAGGGCAATGTTTAGGTCAACTGGCTCTGTTTAATTACTAAAATTGCTTGATTCAGTAAGTGTGGTTTGTCTGCTATACGCTCTTTTGTGTGCCCAAATTAGCAAGATATGTTAAATTATCCAATGACGCACCCGGGGAAATTTGCACCAAAATTTGAATTATCAAACTCATCCCATGCGCGTAAAGCGGAAGAATTGTTTGCGATGCACACAATCGTTCAAAATGAATGGTACGGCGGCACCGCCTGCAAAGTTTCCCTCCACATTTCCAAAATTTTGGCCTACCGCGAAAATATCTACCCCCGCCCCCTCCCCCTTCCCCACTGATACGTCTCTAACATATCTATAATTTTTTATTATTCCATGCTATGATATTCTTTGTTTTGGATGTTTAATGGGCTTTAATATGCACTTTTATATTATTTTTGGGACTAACCTATTAACAGAAGGCCAAGTGTCAGTTGCTGCTTTTGCCTATTTCAGTGTTTCGCAAAAAAGGAATATCAAACGTAATCCAAACGGAACGAAACCTTCGCGAGGATCTTTTTTGGAACAAACACAATCGAGGAGATTTGGAGTGGAGGTCAAGGAAACAAAGAGGCGGCCATGAGGTAGGGCGGTGCGCCCCCCACCCTTGTGGGCCCCTCATAGCTCCACCGACCAACTTATTTCGCCTATATATACTCTTATACCCTGAAACATTCGGGGAGAGCCACGAAACACCTTTTCCACCGCTGCAACCTTCTGTACCAGTGGGATCCCATCTTGGGGCCTTGTCCGGCGATCTGCCGGAGGGGGATTCGATCACAAAGGGCTTCTACATCAACACCATAGCCTCTCCGATGATGTGTGAGTAGTTTACCACAGACCTTCGGGTCCATAGTTATTAGCTAAATGGCTTCTTCTCTCTCTTTGGATCTCAATACAAAGTTCTCCTCGATCTTCTTGGAGATCTATTCGATGTAACTCTTTTTGCGGTGTGTTTGCCGAGATCCGATGAATTGTGGGTTTATGAACTTGATTATCTATGAGCAATATTTGATTCCTCTCTGAATTCTTATATGCATGATTTGATATCTTTGCAAGTATCTTCGAATTATCAGTTTAGTTTGGCCTACTAGATTGATTTTTCTTACAATGAGAGAAGTGCTTAGCTTTGGGTTCAATCTTGCGGTGCTCGATCCCAATGAGAGAAAGGAAACCGACACGTTTGTATTGTTGCCATCGAGGATAAAAAGATTGGTTTTATATCATATTGCTTGAGTTTATCCCTCTACATCATGTCATCTTGCCTAATGCGTTACTCTGTTCTTATGAACTTAATACTCTAGATGCATGCTGGATAGCGGTCGATGTGTGGAGTAATAGTAGTAGATGCAGAATCATTTCGGTCTACTTGACACGGACGTGATTCCTATGTTCATGATCATGCCTAGATATCATCATAACTATGCACTTTTCTATCAATTTCTCAGCAGTAATTTGTTCACCCACCGTAATATATGCTATCTTGAGAGAAGCCACTAGTGAAACCTATGGCCGCGGGGTCTACTTTACATCATATAAGTTTCCGATTTACAATTCTAGTTTACTATTTATTTTGCAATCTATACAAAAATACCAAAAATATTTATCTTATTATCTTTATCAGATCTCACTTTTGCAAGTGGCCGTGAATGGATTGACAACCCCTTTATCATGTTGGTTGCAAGGTTCTTGATTATTTGTGCAGGTACTAGGCGACTTGTGTGTAGTCTCCTATTGGATTGATACCTTGGTTCTCCAAAACTGAGGGAAATACTTACGCTACTTTGCTGTATCACCCTTTCCTCTTCAAGGGAAAACCAACGCATGCTCAAGAGGTAGCATCCACCCCCTTTTATCCCCGACCACAAGTCACATTTCCCCTGTTTACTCCTTCCTTCCTTCCTAAGCTATAGCTGCTTCCTCGCTCTCGCCATCTCGCATCCTACGGCCGGGGTCGCCATGGTCTTCTTCAAAGACCTCTCCAGTGGTTCCTCCTCCGGCGACGACTCCTTCACCACCCAGGTATGCCTCTCTTCTCTCTCGGGCTATGAATTGGAATGAAGGATTTTTACCTGGCGGTCAATTTGAGTCATTTCTTCCTCTTGTAGCTCCGTAGGACCATCAGTGGGAATGAATGGAGTGGGGTGGCTGAAGATCTATCTGCTCGTTGTCACCATCAATCTCCATGCATGAAGCTAGTTGCGTTTGAATCTGTGGATAGTGGGAGGAGGTTTCTGGCATGTGCATAGAAGGTTATACCCTCTTTCATTGTTGCAAATCATTTGTTAGATGTGATTCAGACACTGTCACGGTCCCAACCCATTCATACCACACCTTCAACCAAATGCATCCTAAGACAGTGTCACATTTTGTACCTAGTATCTTAAATTGTTGCCATCTCATCAACAATGCCATTAGAAAATTATTTGGCACCGCTTCAGTAGTTTGTGCAGCCAACTTTGGTCCACACATCCGAGCAGCCAAGCAGTAAAATAATAAATCTTTATGGCACGAAGGAACTGGGCATCGGAGCAACTACGTGCTCTAGAGTCCGGGTCCCTGATTTTTTTTCTGCTGCATTGGCTCGCCAATGCTGGGCACCTGTGCGAGATGTAGCAACAGTTGTCTTTACCCCAGTTTTGGCATAAATAGTGGACGACCTTAGTGCTATTAGTTCTATGTTACTAAATTTGTGCATGTACACACCTGTTAGTATCAATTTGCTGTCATCCAAACATTGTCGCTATGCTGTTGCAGTTATATTTACCTTCCTCCTAAAATGTTCGATTTGTTATTTATTGTACATGAGTAATAACTTGTAGCGTTGTTGTAGTTTATTATAACTTCTGATATTCCATAATTTGGTTGTTGTCTCAGTAGCAATTAATTCATTTGCGCATTGATCTTTTTGAGAAGATATGGCATAATTAACATGTTTCTTCAGTTTTTCAAAATAAGCATTGGTGATTTTCTATGTTGCTATAAACCCATTTCCCCTACAATTGTTACTGATCTAGTTTTGAATATTATAGGATGAACGGAAGTGTTCTTACTTGGAGTGGGTTGATCAAGAGTGGCCACAATATTTGAAGATGTGCCTAGCGAAGCTCTGGAGCATGTATGAGAAAGAGAACAGACGTAGGCTTAGAGAAACTGTTGTCAATGCTGAAGAATATTTGAAGATGTGGGATAAAAAGTTGAAGGTGGAGAGTGAGCTCAGATTTTTTTAATCAGACTTTGCTAAGATGGTTTTGGCGAAGGAGGAGGCACTTTCCCAGTTGGCCTGTGCAAAATAGGTTCTTATTGAACTGAAAGCAGAGGTGGATAAGACAAGCATGGATGATCTTGATTAGGGAAATGAATATATTGTTCTTATGAAGTTGAACTAGATATATGTTGTATTGTGTTGTTTTCATGTAGCTATCGTACTCTGATGTTATAATATATTATGTGCCTAATAAGAAATTGGCAAACAGTTGTTCGATATGAAATGTGAATTTGCGTAATACTGGAATTATTAATTGTAAACTAATAAACCTACTAAATGTGTCATGGACCTTTGCAAATGGTTCTAGCAGTAAAAGCGCTTCTGATGGATAGCCCAATGCTACACAGTTTTCTTCATCAAATCGTGTGTGATGTAGTTGATAAAAGCAAACAGTTAACCAAGGCAGAGCGTGTGTGATAGTTACACCTATCACACACGAGCCTACACATAAAACTGTGTGGGATGTACATACGAACGGAAACGTTTTCCATGGATTGAGTGTGGGATGTACATAAGAACGGAAACGTATTCCTTGGATTGACTGTGTGTGATATACATACCTACAGAAATGTGTTTCTGGGATTCACCGTGTGGGATGTACATACCTACGAAAATGTTTATTCTCGGATTCACCGTGTGGGATGTACATACCTATGGAAATGTTTTTCTGGGATTCACCATGTGGGATGTACATACCTATGGAAATGTTTTTCTGGGATTCACCGTGTGGGATGTACATACCTACGAAAATGATTGGGTATTGATGCCTCGCTCGATCGCACGTGGCCCCAGCCTGTGTCCCAGGAGGGCCTATCCCCGATGATTTCGGGGTCGTGTGGGAAGGACCCCCTATCGCCCACACTCACTTGGCGACGGTTCCAAATGTCGTCGTGAATTGTATAGCCCAATGTGTACTAGTGGAATTGGGCATTTTTAGTTTACTGTTTTATACAATTATAATTTTACTTGTCATTTGAATTTCAATTTGACTTTGGTTTGGAACAAGTGAGGATTAGCAAAATAATCATGATGACTTGGCATCATTAGCGTGGAGTTAATGTAGCATGATTCCCGGGGTGTTACACCTGCCTGCAGCCCACGGCATGGCTCCATCTATGGCCTGGTACAGCCCATCTACGACAACATCACGACAAGACCCTCGCGAGGGGCCAAGCCTCATGAGGGGGGCGACATCAAGACCTTCGGATGGAGCAGCCGCCTCGGGCTGTCTCCTGAGGAGCGGAGATTTCTATGCAGGTGCCTACCTCATGAGGTTGAGGTGACGCAAGCCATGACGACCATGGCCAGGCGAGCGCCAGTGGGAACAGAGGAGCCAGTTTCCTCTTTGGTGCTAAGGAGGCAAGCACAGGCATAGGGTCCTGAGGAATTAGCCAAAGGTTTCCATTCCCGTGCAATGAGACCAAGACCGCCGGGCGGCAAGACGGATGTCATCACCGAGCCCACCGCAGCGTCATGACCAGAAGCTTTAAAGGTGAGGACCACCTTTTGTCAGGATAAGATGTACTACTTGTCCCCTTTCAAATTGGACACTGTGGGATCCCTAACCGCCTTCGTTTTGGCGGGAAGAGGACCGAGGCCACTATAAATATAGTTTTGCCACCACCAAGAGAGGGGGATCCAATTGACACCTCATCGACTCACACCCACACCAGAGCAGACCTCGCGAGGTTGTTCTTCCCATGTACTAGTTCATCCTCAGCCCCTCGTGAGGAAAATCCACCTCAATGCAGGAGTAGGGCCTTACACCGCAAGGTGGCCTGAACCTGGGTAAACTGTCGTCTCTATCTTTTTCCTTGTTCATCGAGCTAGGCCGTGGGGGTGACAAGCTGGTTGGCAGGAGAGATTGAGTTCTTCGCACACGCCCCAGAGTTCAAACCTTTCTTGGGTCTGCGGTGCCCTGAATCCGACAAAGAACGATGACATGACATAGACAAGATCTATTCATGAAGGAATAGACACCATATTTTTATCCTTAATAGCAACAATACATACGTGTCATGTCCCCTTCTCTCACTAGGATTGAGCACCATAAGATCGAACCCATCACAAAGCACCTCTTCCCATGGCAAGAAAAACGATCTAGTTGGCCTAACTAAACCAAAGAGTCGAAGAAGAAATACGAGGCTATAAGCAATCATGCATACAAGAGATCAAAACTCAAATAACTTTCATGGATAAAACAAATCTGATCATAAACTCAAAGTTCATCGGATGCCAACAAACACACTGCAAAAAGATTTACATCAAATAGATCTCCAAGAGACCATTGTATTGAGAATTAAAAGAGAGAGAGAGAGAGAGGAAGCCATGTAGCTACTGCCTACGGACCCGTAGGTCTACAATGAACTACTCACACATCATCGGAGAGGCACTAATGAGGATGATGAACCCCTCCGTGATGGTGTCTAGATTGGATCTCGTGATTCTGGAACTTGCGCCGGCTGGAATTGTGTTTCATCGACTCCCCTAGGGTGTTTGGATTTTCAGGGTATTTATAGAGCAAATAGGTAGTGTGGGAGGCGGCCAAGGTGCGTACAACCCGGATTGTGCTCCCCTCGGAGCCCCCTCTGGTACTTCTTTGGCCCAACATGTGTCTTTTGGTCCAAAAAAAATCTCCAAAAAGTTTTGTTGCGTTTGGACTCCATTTGGTATTGATTTTCTACAAAGTAAAATAACAAGCAAAAAACAACTATTACTGGGCACTATGTCAATAGGTTAGTCCCAAAAAGTGATATAAAGTTGCTATATAATGATTGTAAAACATCCAAGAATGACAATATAATAGCATGGAACAAGTAAAAATTATAGATATGTTGGAGACGTATCAGCGTCCCCAAGCTTAATATTTAGTTGTCCTCGAGTAGGTAAATGATAAAAATAGAATTTTTCATGTGGACTGCTGCCTAACCTGTTCATCACATATTCTTTTCTTTTGTAGCATGGACATTTGGACTTTTATATGATTCAAAGCAATAGTCTAGTTTTGACATGAAGATTTCAATACTGAAGCATATCAACAAGCAACCGTGTCTTTCAAAATATCAACACTAAAGCAAGTTATCCCAAGCCCATCATACTCAATCATTGATCCATTCATGAAACACACTCACATATTAGCTACACTCAATGCTCAAGTACAATCATAGTGCCCCTTAGTTGGTGCTTTATAAGAGAAGATGGAGACTCAAATAAAAAATAAAAATTCATAAAGTAAATAGAAAGGCCCTTCGTAGAGGGAAGTAGGGATTTGTAGAGGTGCGAGAGCTCAAAGAAAAAAAGATAGAGATAAAACATTTTGGGTGGCATGTTTTTCCTATCAACAAAAACGATCGAGTAGTCCCCAATACTTTCCATGCTAGATATATCATAGGCGGTTCCCAAACGGAAAATAAACTTTATTCCTTTTCCCAGCATACTTTCACATGCCACAGCTAGTCGTATCCATAGGTGTCGTCCATACCAACACTTTCCAAGGAATTCATTATTTGGCAACATAAAGTAAATTCATTTTTTTATTTTGGGACTGGGCATCCCTAATACCTTTGTCATACTCTCATGAAATGACAAGTGAATAAACAATCATCTTGAGAATAACACATCTAGCATGAAAAATATCAGCCACCCTTACCATTTCATGAGCGGTACAAGCACACAAAAAGGAAATTATTTTGAAAATTAGAGATGGCACATACAAATTTGATTACAATGGCAAGAGAATACAACATATAGGTAGGTATAATCGACTCATATGGCAAAACTGGGTTTAAGGATTTTGGATGCACAAGTAGTAATCCCACTTAGTGCAAGGGAAGGCTAGCAAAAAAGATTGAGAAGCATCCAACGAAGAAATGAAAAATCACATAAGCGAGCATTAAGCATAACTAACACCGAATAATGCACCACAAGTAGGATGTGATTTCATTGCATAACTGTTGACTTTCGTGCTTGCATAGGGAATCACAAACCTTAACACAAATATTCTTACTAAAGAACAATTACTCACCAACATGACTCACATATCACTATCATCATATCGCAAAACTATCAAAAAGAATCAAGTTTATTTTGTCCAATGATCTTCATGAAAGTTTTTATTATATCCCTGTTGAATATCTATCACTTTGGGACTAGTTTCATATGTTGCTTTTCATAGCTCAAACAAATTTAAGTGAAGAACATGAGCATAAAAATTTTCTTCTCTCAAAATAGTATAAGTGAAGCATGAGAAGTTCTAAAGCACACCGTTCTCAAAAAGATATAAGTGAAGCACTAGAGCAATTCCATAGCTCAAAAAATTTAAGTGAAGCATAAAGAGCAATTCTAACAAATCATAGCATAATTATGGCTCTCTCAAATAGGTGTGTCCAACAAGGATAGATGACACAAACTAAAAACAAAACAAGCGAAGACTCGTATAATACAAGACGCTCCAACAAAACTCATGATATGTGATGAATAAAAATATATCTCCAAGTTAAATACCGATGGTCGTTAGAAGAAACAGGGGATGCCACTCGGAGGCATCCCTAAGCTTAGTTGCTTGTTTATCTTTGGATAATAACTTGGGGTGCCATGGGGCATCCCCAATCTTAGGCTCTTCTTACTCCTTATTATAACAAAGCAAATAACTACTCTAAGTACTGTTGAAAACCCATTCATATTTTATTTTTTCCATTATATATACTGTATTCCAACTTTACCATGGCTTATACCCCCCGATACAAACCATAGATTCATCAAAACAAGCACACAATGCAAAGAAAACAGAATCTGTCAAAAACAGAACAGTTTGTAGCAATCTGAAAACTTTATGTACTTCTGTAACTCCAAAAATTCTGAAACACTAGGACAACGTAGGCAATTTGTATATAAATCTTGTGTAAAAAATTAAGATTTTTTCGTCGCTTCTGTGATTTTTCAAAATTATTTTACTGGACGAAAAAGTTTCTGTTTTCCAACAAGATCAAATTAACTACCACCCAACTTGATTCCAAAGGCTTTGCTTGGCCCAGACACTAATTAAAACATAAAAACACAATCATAACGGAGGCATAATTGTGCAAACACTCAAGAACAGAAAGAAAAAGGAGAAAAATATTCATTGGGTTGCCTCCCAACACTACAAAAGAAAGACACATCCGTGACATTTTGGGCCGAACGAAAAAAATTTATGTCATACTTATGACACTTCTATGACAATAATTGTGACAAAACCCAGTATCATCATAGATGTGGTGGGGTCCTACTTCTATGACAAAAAGTCATGACAGGAAATGGGCTTTTCGTCCTGGGCGGGCCGGAGACGCAGCCGCATGACATTCTTTGGGCCATCCATGACGGAAAAAATCATGGTAGAAGCGAGGGCGAGGAAAATATCGGGGAGTTCCCGGTTACGATGGCTGGTCGGGGGCCGAGCGATGCGCGTTTCTCTCGTACGTACGCGCGTGTGTGCGAGGCATTGCGCTCTAACTGAACCCAAGCGAGGCATTGCGCTCTAACTGAACCCTAGCGATTGCACTGCGGCTACGTGTTATTGAACCTGAGCGATCGATCGATGGCTGTTAATTGAACCAGGTCGAGCGATTCCTTCACTACTGCTGCTAACTGAAGCCGATCGATGCTGCCTCTGGGTGAACAGTGAGCGTTGTTGGTGGGTTTGGATGAACAGTTCCCGGTAGGGGTTGGATGAACAGGAACCTGTGGTAGTAGAGGTTGTTTCCGCTGGATGAACAGTTCCCCGATCGATCGAGCCGGTGGATGAACAGGACCCCGTGGATGGCTGGATGAACAGGACCCCGTGGAGGGCTGGTTGAACAGTAGCCGGTGGAGGGCTGGTTGAACAGTAGCCAATGGAGGGCTGGATGAACAGTAGCCCGTGGAGGGGTGGTTGAACAGGACCCCGTGGAGAGGGCTGGTTGAATAGTAGCCGATGGAGGCTGGATGAACAGGAGCCCGTGGATGAACAATCGCAGGTAGAGGCTGGAGGAGGTCGACGGTGAATGAACAGTAGCCCATGGAGGCTGGAGGACGTCGACGGTGGAGATGAACAGTATCCCGTGGAGTCCCGTTTTGTGGTAAGCCACACCCCTCCCGATGAACAGAACCCTCGTTTCGACCGTATCGCTCCAACACAAGTCCGTTTCCTCCATTTTGTGGTACGCCACACCCCTCCCGATCAAAAAGACCCTGTTTCGACCGTAGGAGGTCCAAGAGAAGTCTGTCTCCGTTTTGCGGTAAGCCAGACCCCTCCCGATGAACAGGATCCCGTTTCCACCATGGCCGGTCGAACACATCGTTTCCTCCGTTCTATGGTACACCAAGCCTCGTTTCCATCGCATGTTCCGTCCAATTGGTTGGCTCCCAATGAACAACACGCGTTCCGTTGCCTCCCAATGAACACGACGCATTCCATTGCCTCCCCATGAACACGACGATGACGTTGTTTCTCCATTCCGACCCAGCCACAACCATGTACATGAGCCCTGGCCGTACGTATGCATGAGTAGGCATTCAAGACCCCGCCCGTATGTACGTACGTGGCCGTATTTACTTTCTTGCACCCTGGCCGTTGTACGTATGTGTACATGCTACGTGTGCGCCTCTACTACCACACGTGCGCGCCTCTACTACCACACATACCCTTCCTTACACGGCCTAGGTTCATCGCTGCAGCCTGCAGACAGACTGATCGACCAGTATGTACATACATGTTCGCGACCAGAATGACAACGCTACGTACGCTTCGACCGGGTGGGTCCCGACTGTCAGGCACTTCCTTGCGTGCGAAGATGTAGCTGGTGGGTCAAAGCAGTCAGGGGGGCGAATCATTTTTTTGCCCGTAATATGGACGCACTTCCTTGCGTGCGAAGATGTAGCTGGCAGTCCCAGCAGTCAGGGGGAAACATTCTTTTTTGTGAAATACAGTGGCCCGTCCGGTGGGTCCCCACTGTCAGGTGGAGGAATCATTATTTTCCGTGTAATAAGGAGGCACTTCCTTGCTGCAGTCATGGACCCAGCTATCAGCCTCTCCACGTACAGTACTCTTCCGATGGAAGTCGTTCCTTGACCACGTTGACCACGCCGCGCCGAGAGCACCAGGGCGGTGGACAACGGCGAGGCCTAGGAAGGGGACAATGCAAAGCCGGGGAAGACGCGACAGTAGATGTCCATGCGGAGAGGAGTACGAGGGTTCACTAGTTCGTCTTTGGTGTCAGGCTGTCGTCGCCACAGAATAACAAGGGTTGTGGGTGAGTGGAGGGATGGCCTGGCCAGCCGTGGGAGTAGTAGGGGCGGTGAGGCCTCTACGGCAGCACAACCGGCCATGGGAGGCTGGAGCAGGCGGCACGACCGGTGCTGCTTTGGGCGACTGGAGCAAGAAGACTAGAGGTTGAAGAAGCACTAAAGCCGTTGGATGGGCATCGTACGGTCACTGGAGCTAGAATCGTTCATATTGACTAAGTTGACAAAGCCCTCCATCCCCGTCATCTTAGTAGGCCCACAAGTCAGCCTCCCACAATGGTGGGTCCCAGCTAGTAGGGGGAGTATTCATTATTTTGTGCGTAATAAGGAGGCACCTCCTTGTGTGCGAAGATATAGCTGGTGGGTCCAAGCTGACAACGGGGGACGTTTTTTTCAAGAAATACAGAGGCCCTTCCGGTGGGTCCTAGCTGTTAGGTGGAGGAATCATTATGTTGCACGTAATAAGGAGGCATTTCCTTGTGTGGACCCCAATTGTCAGCCTCTTTCGATGGCTGTTATTTATTAACCATGTTGACCTCGCCGCGCCGAGAGCACAAACGCGGTGGATGAGGGCGAGGCCCAGGAAGGGAATGACCTGGAGCCGGCGAAGCCACCGCAGCGGATGCCCACGCTGAGGGGTGTACGAGCGCTGACTGGTCGGCTGCGGGGTGAGGCTGACGTCGCCGGAAAATAACAGGATGTGCGGGTGTGTAGAGGGATGGCTTGGCTGCAGCACAGCCAGCCACAAGGGGAGGGAGCAGGCACTCCTGCCGACACTGGTTTGGGCGGATGGAGCAGGAAGATCATAGATTGAAGAAGCACGGCGGTCATTGGATGGACATCCAACAGTCACTGCTCTGTGTTGACTAAGTTGGCAAAGCCTTGCATACGCGTCAAAAAAATTTAGGACAGGGTCATCGTCAACCTAGCAGGCCCAGAAGTCAGCCTCCAAATCTGTGGAAAACAACATACATCCCATTAGCCATTATTTTCAATAATTTACAGCCCATTTGATAATTCTTAAGGATATTTGAAGCCCATATTCTTTTTATTAGCATTACAGACCATATATTCTGGGCACTGCTAAAAACTTCAACGAAACTTTTCATATTTCGGTGGAGTCCAAACTCTTTTAATCACGAAATTTCTAGTTGGGTTCAAAATATTTTTCAAAAAATTATATAAAATAAAATTCAAAAAACAATTCTCCACAAAAAAATGAATGAAATTTAAAATCTTAACTAGCAAGATGCTCGTGCGTTGCACGGAACATGAAGATGCATTTGTATGAGTAGTTTATCTTGTGGGAGAAAAGATGACCTTGTAATGTAATTGCCAGTTGGCTTTGGTTTTTATAAGAGTAGAGAGTAGAGAAATCCAGAAAAATTGATATTTTAATGTAATTTCCGGTTGGCTTTGGTTTAAAAATTTACAGCCCATTTCTTACAACTTATAGCCCATTTTCTAGGGAAGCCCATTTACTACTTTACATCCCTCCCTCCTCGTCTTGAAAGATTTGCTAGCCAGCAGGGCTGAGAAAAGCAAGTAGGCCTCCGGTTTGGTGTTCTCCAAAAAAAAGAACTAGGCTAGCCATTTTCAGGAAGAAAAAAGATATCAACTGGGTTCATCATGTGCTTAAATAAAAGCGTAAGCGTGGGCTAAACGGGCCACAGCCCCCGCACAGCGCGCAGTTGAGCTCCGTCTCTGAAACTAAACAACTGGGCAAGCTGCTGGGTCCCTGGTGTTATCCGCTCGTTGTGTAATTTTATCAAATCTGCCGCCGCGCCTGCCTATGCATCGCTGGTGTGAGATGAGAAGTCGATGACTTGTCCTGGCAACATGCCGCCGTTGGTGGACTCTGCGTCCCCCTTGCTGAAGTCAACCGCGTCCTCGTCCTCGTCCTCATCGTCGGCGCTGCCCTCAAGGTTGTAGTACTCATAGTAGTGGCTGCACCAGAGCTCGCATTGGTACTCCACCGCCAATTCCTCAATGGACAGACTCTTCTCTACCTCAACCTCGGCCACGCACAACTCCTCCTCCCAGCGCTCCTCGATCTCCGCCACCTCCTACATCTCCTCCTCCCGCTCGACTACCTCATGAGGAAGCAGGTGCTCCATGGCCACCGCCGCCTTTTCAGATGTGGGTTGCATGCTGGAGTCCGAGGTGGCCTGGAATATCTTGGTGTGTGCATCCTCGATCTTGGCGTGGATGGCCTCGACCAGGGCCAGGGCGACATCGGCGGCACGGACGGCATCTCAAGCGCTCTCGGGGTTTGTAGCTCCGTTGCAGCAGCAGCTGCAGCGTCTCGGCTTCTGTGGCTGCCCTGTCGGCTGCCGCAAACACCATCTCGGCGGAAGCGGCCGCGCTCGACGCGGATGCGGCGGCACTCTCCGCATAGGCGGCCGCGCTCTCGGTGCAGGAGGAGGCACTCGGGAGGATGCGGCCATTGTATGGGGCTTCACGAAGCATTTCCACGGCATCATCTTTGCAAGAAGGGGGTGCGGGAATGGGGATTGGAATTCAGGGATTCAGGGGTTGCCGGCACTGGATCAGAAGAGCTGGCGAAGCTTAAGGAGGGAGACTTAAATAGACCCAAATATTTTCATCGCAAACAGTTCCTAGAAAACAATTGTGTGTGATGTTGTACATATTTTTTATTAGCTGTGAAAGACGAATTTGGAGTAAAGTGGAAATGGATGGTGTTTTAAATGGACGGGAAATTTTGTAGTACTAATACAACTGTCATGTCAAATTCTGGACAATTTCAAGGGTCATTTGACCTTTTAAGAAATCTAAGTGATTTTCTAGCAATGAGGGATTAGGAGGAAGTATTTTTTGGCTTGTAATAACGAGTTACCTACTTGCGTAATGCAATGACCCTGGTGGGTCCCTACTATCAGCATCTCCACGTATAGTCATCTCCTGATTCCTCTTGGTTGTTGACCATGGTTTTTTTGCGGGGAGTTTGTTGACCATGTTGACAACGCCAGACGACGGCGGGCACAGCGAGCGAACCAAGGCGGAGAAAGACGGCGAGGCCTCGGACGGGAACAAACAGCAGCCGTGGAAGATGCGGTAGTGTAGTGGCAGGTGGAGGGGAGTATGAGGGCAAAAACATGCAACTCAAGCTTAAAAACGGTACAAAAATCCCAAGGAATAATTGTTCATCAAATTTTTAGACAAAACCCAAATTGAACATGGCAGTAACATCTAACCACTACAAAAAATACACTTCCGTGATGATACGTGTTTGTCACAGTAGGTCGCGTTTTTTGTCATGCATGTACATCCATGACGATTTTATGACAGAATCAAGATAGTCATATGTGTGCTGTCGTAGAAGTGTTCCATGACATTACCAAAATTAGCATCACGGAAGTGTCCACTTCCATGACAATAAATCGCGCATCACAGAAGTGCTTTCGTCAAGGGTGACCGACACGTGGCATCCACCGTAACGGAACGCCGTTAAGCTATCGGGTCCGGTTTTGGATCCGATAACCCGTTAACAGCCCGGACCAATGGAGATTTTCCACGTGTAAAATCATCATTGGCCACAGGAAACACGTGTTGCCTCACCGTTGGGATAGATGTCATCCACTCATTGGACAGGAGGCGCCTATGATAGGTCGACACGTGGCACGACCCAACAGTGGCCCATTCCGGTGAAAAAGGCCGGCCCAGTAAAAATTAGCAGGCCAGCCCATATAAGGCCTACTTGTGCCAGGTCCATTTAAGCCCACGGCCCATACGAGATGTGCCAGTTTGGCCCATCAACGGCCCGGTAAAGATTTGACACCATTGCAACCCATCGTTAGTTCGAGCCCGTTAACAGCCCGCTATATATTTGGGCTCAATATCGGCCCGATGAGATTTCGTCCTGTTAATGGCCCATTTAATGGATGGGCCAATTTTCAGGATGTACATCTTTCGGCCTTTTAGCGACCCATTTAAATGTTGGGCTAATTTCCGGCCCGGTGTGTCTTTCAGCCTGTTGAAGGCCCATAAATCTGATGGGCCATTTGTAGTCGGACCTGAGTTTCGGCCTTTTAGCAGCCCATTTAAGTGTTGGGCCAATTTCTGGCCCGGTGTCACTTTCAGCCTGTTGACGGCCCATAAATCAGTTGGGCCATTTGTAGTCGGACCTGAGTTTTGGCTTTTTAGCGACCCATTTAAGTGTTGGGCCAATTCCCGGCCCTATGTGCCTTTCGGCCTGTTAACGGACCATAAATGAGTTGGGCCATTTGTAGTCGGACCTTAGTTTTGGCCTTTTAACGGCCCATGCCCTTCATGGTCCAATACCAGCCCGATTTCTCCTTCGGCCTGCTAAAGGCCCACAACATAGTTGGGCCGTTTACAATACGACCTGACTTTTGGCCTCTTAGCGGTCCATGCTCTTTATGGTCCAGTACAAGCCCGCTGTCTCTTTCGGCCTGCTAAAGGCCCACAGTATAGTTGGGCCATATGTAGCCCAAACTTAGTAACAGCCTGTTAACAGCCCGTGAAATAAATTGTGGCCACCTGTTGCCCGCTTCGATATCGGCCTGTTAACGACCCGGGAGGTAAGAGGGCTGACCATTAACTTTCGGCCTAGTAACGACCCATTAAATTAATGGGCCCACTAAAGTTCGTTCATGTCTTTAGGCCAAATTAGATAATTTGAGCCCATTACGACGAGCAATTATGCACAGGACCAAAACCAATCAAGCAAATGTACGGCATACAGGGAATAACGTTGCACATCCAGCATATATTATAGGAAATTACATCCACTGGGCAATCAAAGATTGATGCCAGTGCAAATAAATGAGCAGAACCTAACCATCTACAATGTCACAATCTGCAACCTCAGCACAGATGACGCCCATAAGCATGTGGGTAAGTTCTTGCTGCTTTGCTACACTGTCTCTGAAAACATTGATCAGTTGTTGTGTCGCACGACTCTACACCTCTGATTCATCCACCATTTTCATCATTGCTTCAGCCATTAATTGGTTCAAAAACATACATTTATTCCGTTGCATTCGAGATAGAGGATACTGAACAGATTCAGATGGAGATTTCGGCAGGCTTGTATTATTGATAGTGGAGAGTGTCTCGACCACTGCATCATAACATAAATTAGGACAGGAACCAAATAGATTAATCATGAGTTATTGCCATATTACCTGGACTAGATTTACTAGAAAGAAACAATGGGGTTGCCTTGCTGTTTTTAGAGTTTGTCTTCTTATCTTCAGCAGCCTGCACAAAATTAACACACTAGCATTGTTATCATTGGCCAAGTCAGATAATAGGAAAGCAACATTGACACAACGAACGTTTGGGCAACTAGCCTACAGCAAATTAACACAATATGGCACAGCTATCATCAGCCAGGTAAGGTAATATGAAAGCAACATTGACACATTGAATGAATGGGAACCAGAGAAGCACTACAATTCAGTAATGTGCGTGATATGAGATAGTACAATCATGCAGCTCAGTATGCAAAACTACCAGGCAGTTTTCCTTAGAAAAATCAACATTGGCACCTTTAACATTTTTCTACAACTAATTTTAGATCAGATAAAGGTTAGATTCACGCCGATTAACAAAATACATGCTGATGTAAAAATATAGTGATATACAACAGGTACTTACATCAGCATTGGAGCACAGAGAATTCCAGCAAGATATTTTCCTCGAATACGATCCCAATGGAGGAAGTCTTTTATCGTTTAACCTTATTTTCTAAAAGAGAGATGGGTAAGAAACATGTAGAAAATATGATCAGAATGCTATAAAATTTCATGATGCGCACACGCTTCTTAGAATGGAGTTGACATTCTTTTGCTGTACTGGAGCGGACTAGTTCTTTGGACACTGGAATCTGCTTATTATCAATGGGAGTTGGGTTTCTCTGTGATGGAGCAGTATCTATGAAAAATGGAGTTGGTTTATTATCTCCTGGCGTTTGGATCTTTTGCAAAGACCTGGTTTTTAACCCTTCAGATTCTAACATAGCCGTCTTCCCCTTGCATGCCTTATATAGAAGAATGGTGATTTAGTTATAAAACATGCTACAACAGAGATGGAATAGGTACTCAAGAATAGAAAGGCATGACATATTGACATGTATTCCCTCCATCCAGAAATAAATGGATGGGCCTAGGCGTATTTCAGTTCTAGATACATCCAGTTTTATCCATTTCTGCGACATTTAATGCGGACGGAGGGAGTATGATGTAAGAGCTTGGGATACGACAGGACAACATAGTAAAAAAACACTGAAAAACCCACTACAGAACAAAAGTCTTCAAACCCACTGATATGAGATAGTACACTCATGCAGCTCAGGATGCAAAACTACCCGGCAGTTTTCCTTGCAAAATCAACATTGTGGCCTTTAATCATACAATTTGCTACAACTAAATTTAGATCAGATAAAGGTTGGATTCATGCCGATTAATAAAATACATGCTGATGTAAAAATATAGTGATATACAACAGGTACTTACATCTACACTGGAGCATAGAGAATTCCTGCAAGAATCTTTCCTCATAAATGATACCATTGCAGAAATTCTCTATCTTTTAAGCCTATTTTCTAAAAGTGAGATGGGTAAGAAACATGTAGAAAATATGATCAGCATGTTATAAAATTTCATGATGCAAGGATACGCACATGCTTCTTAGAATTGAGTTGACATATTTTTGCTGGACTGGAGCGGACTAGTTCTTTGGCCACTGGAATCTGCTTATTATTAGTAGGAGTTGGGTTTCTCTATGCTGGAGCAGAATCTATAAAAACTGGAGTTGGTTTATTATCTCCTGGCGTTTGGATCTTTTGCAAAGGCCTTGTTTGTAACCCTTCAGATTCTAACATAGTCGTCTTCCCCTTGCATGCCTTGTACAGAAGAATGGTGCTTTAATTATAAAACATGCGACATCAGAGAGATGGAATAGGTACTGAAGAATAGAAATGCATGACATATTGACATGTATTCCCTCCATCCGGAAAAAAATGGATGGGTCTAGGCGTATTTCAGTTCTAGATAAATCCTTTTAATCCATTTCGGCAACATGTAATCCGGACGGAGGGAGTATGGTGTAAGAGCTAGGGATATGATAGGACAACACAGCAAAAAAACATTAGTTGAATGTAAAAATGTATGCTAGCGGAATACGTACAGAAATAACTAAGGCAACATACACGTGTATGATTGGGATAATAAGATGGCATTGCAACAGAGCACTAGAACAACACTTCAATGTAAAAAACATGGTATGGTAGACAGATGAAGTACATACTGATGAATAACAATGCATAAGATATTCAGAAGCATGATGTCCAAATTAAGCAGATGACATTGCGATAGAGTAGAATGCCGGTACTTGAATTTGAAAAGATGTTATCATGAATGGAATAGGTACTGAAAAATGGGAAGGCATGACATATTTAGATGCATGATCAGCCTGCTAAGCACATGGCATTGCAACATAGTAGATACACTCCAGGACATTATATGCATGTTGTACCCATATCACAGGCCAAGTTAGAGCAAGGACCTTCTGGGTGAAGAGGATTCATAACCTTTCTGCAAGTCTTCTGAAGAACTGCCTTTACAAGTTCCATCATATTGGGTATCATTGACATCAAGTTTATTGGCCTTTACATTGCTCCGTGAGGTTCTTGTTGATATATTAGTGTGTGCAATTATATCTGACATGCATGGAAGACAACTAGTAATTAGATTTATGTAATGAGTGCCTGTAGGAGACAACATAAATAGTAGGACTGGGGTTAACTAGCAGCAACAGGTCTCATAAACTAAAGGGAGAACACAAATGAAAGCTACAGAATATGTATCGTTTGTACTTGAGATTAACTAGATGGCACACAAAAGTATTAAAGAACAACATAGGTAATACTAGAAGTGGTATAATACTATAATCACCAGCCTGTGGGATAACATTGGCTGATGGATGATAACTATGGAACAACGTTACCTAAATAACAAGTATCTTAGTTGAACTATGGAACAACGTTAACTCCTGATCAAGACCCGTAAGAGATCAGCATGAATATACAGTGAAATGCGATGATCTATTTTCCATGCTTACATGAATAACAAAGCCATAAATGTTGCACACAAGTAAGATGAGGGTACAACCTATCTGGCTGCCATCCATAGCAGTGAGCATCATGTGCTGACTTGTCGATGGACCTGCAGTTGTTGTGGCCATCCATGTCAGGCACACACATTCGATGCAGGGAACTGTTGAGTGGGGACTATAGCTCCCTTCTGGTGTATGCTTCCCTTGTTGGAGCAGCTGTGGTGAGTCGGAAGACGGTGTGTCTGAAGATGTAGATAATGCATAATGTTAAGAATGAAATATCTCTTTGATCTGAAGAAATACACTAAGAGATCAACAACAAGGTATGAGAGTGGTCACACATCTGTTGGCTGAAGACTAAATTGGGGTCACACGATTTTATTTTATTTTGGTACTGTCCGATCTACGCCGGATGGTTGGCCGTCTTGTGCCTCCCGACTGACACTGTTCGGAATCTTCCCCGAAGAGCCAGCGACCAACGGCAGAGCAGCCTGCCTCTGCCGTCCGTGGCCCCGGCCAAAACCCTACTCCCCGCCCCACCGCACTATCGTGGTTGCGCCGCCCCCGGGCCAATCCACAAAGACTCCCCGTCATCTAGATCCGGCGGCGGCAGTACCTTCAACCCATGCAACTCTAAAAGATAGCCATCTAAGCGCTGCTTCCGCGGCGAACTTGCGGCCCCGCACCCTTACGTTAGACACCAGCCAACCGGCAACCTAGGAGATCCGCCGCCTCGAGGGGTGCTGCTTCCCATTGGGAATCGATTGGCCCAGAATAAAAATTCAGATAACTGACGCCTAAATAAAGTGATTTGAGATGAGGGTGCGACCTATCTGGCGGCATGGTGAAGTAGGCAGGTCCAGCTGCCGAGTCGGTGATGCCGGCGCGGTTGCGGTGGCGACCGGCGGTAGGGAAGGAGCGATGTCACGACGGTCGACGGCTACGCGGAAGCAGCGCCAGGACTCTGGACGGATCCGAATTTGGAGCCTCTCCAGCGCCGTGAACAACGGCGGGGGTGAATCGGCTCCGATACGGTTCACGCGGCCGTCGTCGAGGCAGCACCAGCAGCACGGAGTAAGAGGCACACGTCCCAGTGCACGATGGCAAATGGACAGCGTCCCCGGCATTAGGGAGGAGGGCGGCTGTGAAATTGGTGCGGTGGGGGCACCATGGAGGTGGGGCTGAGGTTTCGTGGCTCGGGAGAAGGGAGCTTCCCGGGGAGAAGGTGATTTGGCGCCCAC
>NC_041380.1:397262449-397290104 GCF_002162155.2 Triticum dicoccoides
GAGTGGGACCATGTCTTACAGACGCATTTTTCTGAAATGTGAGGGGGAGTTACAGTTCTACCCTTGCCTATAGGCTTCTCGGCTTGGGTCTGTGTACTGAGGGTCGGGGATAGTAGAGTAACTTTGCTTCTCCCCAAATAGTGGGCGAGAGCGATTTCGGGTGAGGAGGGAGTGTTTTCAACTATAGTGGGCGCGAGCGATTTCGGGCGAGGAGAGCGTGTTTTGAAATAGTGGGCACGAGCTATTTCGGGCGAGGACAGCGTGTTTTGCCGACCATGGTTTATAAATTATTCAGCACATGTCATTTCGGCTGAGGAGAAGGAGCGCTTGGATGAAATTACAAACCTACCCTCGATGTACAATGAGCCAATCGATGTGTGTCCCACATAGGACGGTAATTTCGCGTCTCCCATTTATTTGCTCGGGCGAATTCCACCGAGCAGAGAGGATGTTTAACGGTTCGTTCAAATTTTGGGAGAACGAGCATCCGTGTGTACCTTACCAAATCGATTCGGATCAAATTTTGAAATATTAGCTTGCCACTTCTTTTTTAGATGGAGAGATGATGCTCGGGAGTAATGTGTTTTTACATGCTCGTTGCTAGCGATTTACTATATGACAAATAGTTGACCCACTCAAAAACGCGAATCAAACCCAAAATGAAATATCTCGATACAATGAAATAGCTCGTTCAGTAGGTCAAAATAGTGAACTAAATCCAAAATTCAACACCTCAATCGAGTAGCATGTTGTATAGTATTATAGTACTCCATGAACATGTTGAAAGTCAAATTAATGAGCTTGTTTGATATACGCATATATCCTTTCATGTGTGGATTGCAGACAACATGTTCCCAATTTAAATATTTGAATGCAAGTTTATATCGAAACATAGTTTATATCAGTCTTTGATGCATAAAACGCGACCTCCCCCTCTCACGGACTCCTGTTCTCTCTCTCCCTGTCTCGCCGACAATATTCAATTCTGTCGCACGCATCCGACACAAAAACCTTGTTGGTACCTCTCCCTTTCTCTCCATCTCTCTCTCTTTCTTTGTGTGTGTGTGTGGGGGTGTCTTTCTAGTTCGCATGCATATATACACCATCTATAGGTCTCTCTCGCACACTATGTATGATACTCTAGCTAGTGCAAGCTAGATATCTTGGGTGCACCCATCGTACGCACACAAATTCACACAAATTCCTTGGCTCTTTGCCCGTAACTCTCTCACGCACCACTATGTCGTCTTGGAGCTCTTCCCCCCTCTCTCAAACTCTCCATCCACCTAGGTCACACATACACATGCATATCTCACTTGCACTCGATAGGCCCATCTAAAACTCTATCTCTCCCCCTTGTTCTCTCTCCATCTCACGCGCGCACACACACAATCTCATGCCCAGCTAGCCAAGTATGATGGCCACTCACTCAATTGTAGGCACACGCAGTCCCCCTTATATGTATATGACTAGCTAATCTTAGTCTCCATCACAAACATGTGCATGGTCTATCTCGATTTCTCTCGGGGCATCTTTCTATCGCGCACGCACTCCCTTGATCTCCCACCCATAAAGTCCCCTCATGATCTCGACGGGATCTCTCTATCACAAACACACCCTCTCTCCCTCCCCATGCGTCCATGCCATCCATGTGTCCCTCTCGACCTTTGTTCCTTGTTGGCCAGACCTCTATTGTACATGTGCTACAGGGGTGTCTCTCTCCGTTGCAAACAATCACACACTAGCTATCTTCGTGTATCTCCTCGCCTCGCTTTTCCATCTCGGAGATGCATCCGTGATATGTTCGCATAAGAAACGAAAAAACACACACTCTCTCTCTAATTTATCGTTTGTTGTCACTTTCTATTTCACACACATACTCTTTTTGCACACTTACTCATTCTCCTTCACACACACTTGATCTGTCTCGACTGAGGTACTCTCCTCGGTCCATAGCATATAGATTTATTGAAAAGTCAAACATCACAAAGTTTGACCATGTACGTGGAGAAAAAGAATTACATCTAGTACGGCAAACATATACCATTAGATTCACCATGAGATGTAGTTTTGTATGATGTATCTTTGGTATTGTAGATATAAATAACATTTGCGCAAACCTGATCAAAGTTTCCAAAGTTTGACTTCTAAAAAATTTACATGCACTGCATTATCGAGCGGATGGAATATCTCTTTCCCCCTCTCAGCTATCTGACGCACCACTCAGCCTTATCGGGGCTCCTCAATCTCTCTCAAACTTTATTGGTCAGTTTGGTTCGTGACCTGACCCTCATGCCTTGATGGCCGGTACTGCCTGGTGTGGACGTGAGATGTAAAATATTTCTGCCTGGCCAGGCTTGTGTTGTGCTGAAGCGTTTGGTTCATGACTAGGCCAGGCAAAGCATCAACGTCCCATCGATCAATCCATGCATTAATTATTTAATGCTAATATCCATCCATGTTGTTGTTAGCCTCGTGGCCACATGACCAGGCACGGCCAGGCGTTCGAAATCGGTCAGGCTAATTGAAGTGCAAGGGAACCCAGGCCAGGCGGGCTTTCTTTTTCACAGGGTAGCAACCAAAAAAGCATGCATGAAATCCAGCTACAACCCCAGGCCAGGCAAAATATGATCAGGACGCAAGCCAAACTGGCCTTATATCTCCCTGGTTAACACATACACATGTCTCGCTCGTGCTATACATATAGACCCATCCAACACTCTCCGCCCTTGTTCTCTCTCCATGTGACACACACCCCCCTAAGCACCATAATCCCTCACTCCATCATAGGCGCAAGCACTCCCCCCTCCTAAGTATGATTATCTCTTACTAGCCATCAGGAACACACGTATTGTCTCCTTCCATCCATACGTCTATCTCGATATCTCTCGGGGCATCTTCTATCGTGCACACACCTTGTCACTCGATCTCCCACCCATGTAGTCCCATCACGATCTCCAGGGGATCTCTCTATGACAAACATACACTCTCTCCTCCCCATGTCTGCATTTTCTCCGTACGTCTCTCTCGACCTCTCTCCCTTGTTTGTCAGACCCCTCTTGGCCACGTGCTAGGGGTCATGCTCTCTCGGTTCCAAACAACCGCACACTATCTCCTCACCTTGCCTCCATTGTCGAAGATGCATGTGTGATATGTTTGCATAAGACACGCACGCTTTTTCTCTACTTTTATCATGTGTTGTCCATGTATTTTTCACACACGCACACACACTTTTTTCACTCACTCACTCTCTCTCTCTCTCTAGTTAGGGACTCTGTCACGTCGATAAGCATATGGATGTTTTGAAAAGTCAAACCTTAGAAAAGTTTGACCATGTATATGTGGAGAAAAACATTTACATCTGGAACGATCATTAGATTCATCACAACATGTACTTACTTCATATTATCATTTATCTTTGGTATTGTAGATATAAATAATTTCTTTATAAACTTGGTTAAAGTTTCAAAAGTTTGACTTAAAAATGTTGGAACTACATTATCGAACGGAGGGAGTAGCTCTTTCTCTCTCTCTAATATCTCTCACAGGCCTCCCCTCTCACTCGAACTCTCTATACCGACGGATTATACGCTCACTGTGTCAGTGTATAGCTCTGTATATTGCTTTGTTGACTGGTCAACTAATCTACATGCTACCTTGTCAGCTCGTGTTCTGTATCTTCATGTGCTGGCCCATGTGGAAGTGGGTGAAAATAAGTAAACTAGAGGCCCATCTAACACGCGGTGAAGTAAACAAAGTTGAAACCACTCGGGGTAGCACTCCGCACGCTAGTAAATTGAGGGCGCATTGAGGACAAACTTCTTGTGCACGAAGGATGCACTCGCGCACAATTCACCACCGCGCGGCGACATGCATAGAAAGACGCACTCGCGCACACCAAGCACACAACACACAACAGCACACGTGTACACAGGCGTCGCCACCGGTTGAGATGGACGGCGAGGCAGCCAACAAGCGGAGGCAGCTCGAGCCAAAACCGCATCCGGCGAGCCTGGACTTCATCAGCAGCCTCCCCGACGACATGCTGCTTGTCATCATCGGCCTCCTCCCCACCAAATCTGCCGTGCGGACCGCCCTACTATCCTGACGGTGGTGCCCCCTCTGGCGCTGTGTCCCCCTCAACCTCACCGTCGAAAGCTGCCTCTCCGTCAGGGATTGCAAATGCATGGCCGCAGTCTCCAAGATTCTTTCATCGCACCCTGGGCCAGCTAGACGCCTTGACATCCGAATGTTCAGTACCAACTGCAAGGTCCAACCCAAGTTCGATGAGTGCTTCTTATCCCCCAGCCTAGATCAGCTCGAGGAGCTCAGCTATGAAGCTGGACGATGTCGCTCTCTGCCTCCGTCCGCGCTCCGCCTCACACCAACGCTGCGCCGCGCCAGCTTCAGCTCCTGTTATCTTCCCCAGATTAATGTCGTGCCCGCCCTTCTTCTCCCTCAACTCAAGCAGCTCGACCTCTTCGACGTTGTCATCTCGAAGAAGGCTATGGAGCACCTGCTCCGCAGCTGTACTGCACTCGAGTACCTTCGTCTTGAGCAGATCCATGGGTTCATTAGCCTCCACATCGCCTCGACGAATCTCCGATGGATTTATGTGTCTTGCTGGCCCCGCAACAAGACATCAATTGGGAAGAGATCACTCCAGCTGTTCCATGTTATGGTCATTGAGAATGCGCCTTTCCTTGAGATATTGCTTGTATCGGATCTAGAAGGTCCAACAAAAATCAGGGTCATTGATGCGCCGAAATTGACAGCGTTGGTGTACTCGTCTGCCAAATTCTCCGAAATCTTTATTGGATCCGTAATCGTTCAGGTACAACACTCATCTTCTTCTTCGTCTTCTTGAAATTCACATTTTTAAATTTCTTCTTGATGTATTTACAACCGTCTTCCAGAAAATGATTCCCACAAGCTTGACCCAGTCCATGCGCACAGTGAAGATCTTAGCACTAAAATCTATCGGCCCCAATCTGGATCAAGTTGTTGGGTTCCTTACATGCTTTCCGTGCACGGAGAAGCTACTCATCGAGGTGATACTTCTTTCCTATAAGTAAACGGTATTCACAACATAGCTCAATTTTTTTGTAATTTTCCCAAATTACGATGACAAGTTTAGTGTTCAAAACTGCATCTACGCACTGCACCGAAAGAAATGTTTTTAGTATTTTTTCTCACGTGATCACCTGCATCGTTTTTATGCTGTACTACTATAGTAGCCTAGGCTAGTCATAGTGGAAAGTAACTTAGACTACTCCAGTAACTCTATGGTTACCCTAAGAGCAAGTACTACCTCCGTCCTAGTTTACTCTTCCAATTTTCTAGTATCAAAATTTGACCATAGATTTAATTGACAAAATGTTAATGCATGTCACTAAGAACTATATCGTTGGATTCGTATTTGAACGTAATTTCAACTTGTGTAATTTTTAGTGACATGCATTGGCATTTTCTTAGGTAAATCTATGGTCAAAATTTTATACTAAATACGAGGTAGTATTCCCTCCGTCCCAAAATTCTTGTCTTACATTTGTTTAGATACTGATGTATCTAACACTAAAATGTAACTAGATACATCCGTATTTAGACAAATTTAAGACAAGAATTTTGGGATGGAGGGAGTAAAAAAGTGGGCTATGTAGGCCAAAACATGTGCCAAATTCACTTGTGATGCATTTGGCATCGATGCCCCTCCATTGCTCGCCTGGTGCCCCAATCTAGATCACCTACTTTGCTCCGGTGCCAAATTAACTCACGCAATGAAAAAACACTGCGTGGGATAGAGAGAGGACTGAGGCCATAAAAAACACTTGTTTGGGAGAGTGAGAGGCTGGTGTAGTTGGCTTGATTGATTTGTTTATACATGTGGGTTTGTGTGCACAGCGGTGCCGACTCTCTCACATCGCGAGAGCGGTGCCAAAATCTTTTGATTTGACATCGATGCATATTATGTGGCATACTTTTGCGAAATATGGCATCGGCCACATAGTGGAAGGCAACAAATGCCCAAGCTCTTCACGTGCTCCTAGTTAAATGAGAGGAAACAGAAAGAGAGAGAGAGTGTGAAAAAATATCACTAGCCAGCCAACCCTATTGTATGAGCGAATGATATTGGTACCTCTTGATGACACAGCAATCTTATGTAGCCAGCTGCTCTAATATGTTCTCTTCTTTTGCAAATAAAAAAAGACCTAAAAGTGAAAAATGTGCTACACTATAACAATCTCATCGAATGCCTTGATCTCCATCTTACAGAAATTGATTTGATCGACTACCAAGGCAGCACATCTGAGATTAAATTGGCCAGGTTCTTTGTTCTGGAGGAAAGTGTGCTCAAGGTAATGAGGTTTGGCGTTCTCTAGCACAACAATGAAATGGCGTGTTGATCACCGCAAGCATCTAAGCCTAAATGACAAATCTCCGCAGAAGCTGAATTTGTTTTTGAAACATCAAGTGGCCAGAGACTCGAAAACTTATTTGCCCATTAGTGACTTGTCAGGGCGGTGGATTTTAGTTTGTACGATAATGCTGCATCCACCTAAAGTAACGAAAGTTCTTACGTAAACTTCCTAGTAATTCCCTCTTCGTAGGTGCAACATTACTCCTAACATTTGTAATATCAGTTTGAAACTTGTAATATTGCCGTGTCCTATTCGTGCGTTTTCAAAATCCTGCGAATCAAACAGGTCCTGAGTTGGTGATGATGTTGTGCCTCCCATCTTTCACCAATAGCCGTCGGATCTAGATCTGACACATACAAACCAAGCTGCTCCATTTTTTCAAAAAGATGCCCGTACTTGTTCCCTATTTACAAACAACTCCTTATCTCTCACAATCAGCCTTATCTCCTCCCCCCCCCACATCTAGAAGACCGTGGAAAAATCTAGCGCGATGGCCGCTGCCGGAGCCGTCCACCCCCAATCTTGGTGTTCCCTGCAATGCACGGGCATCTACGCATGGGAAATTATGTCGAACAGGGCTAGTTGTAAGCAGGCTAGCTCTACATCCATGATGATAGTGACTGCAGACGGTGAGGCTGACTATGGTATGCCGAACACGCCGCCTATACACAGGTGTCATCTCCGGCGCAGGGTCTTGTCACTTCACTATGAGGAGCAGCACGTAATAATTTGACCAACGGGTAGTACAGTGCTAGTACTTCTGCAACTACATTGGTAGTACTACTACTAGTACAAGTAGCACACCATCTGGATTTAGGAGTACTACCACGTCCATCTGGATTTTAGTATTTGACTAGCAATATCTAGTAATGCATGTCACAAAAAATGTATTACTCCCTCTGTAAATAAATACATGGTGTTTTATTCCTATCGGCGAGAGAACTTAATGCTTTTTTGCTAACTAGAGAACTAACAGGATTACATGCAATGAACCAAACACTACATGTCATGTTTGGTAGTCTCAAGTCATTGAAAGCATGCACGACCCACATCTCTCATTGGTTGATATGTCACGAAATAAGAAACGAGGGAGTTAATGCACTGTGCCTAAGTATTTTGGGATTATTTGGTTTTTGTAAGGTGACTTACACAACATTTTTGTTTACATGCATTAACATTTTATTAGTTAAATCAAAGGTCAAAACTTGGCGCAAAATGCAAAGGGGACCAATAAACCAGTAAGCAACAAACTTCTCTTGTTTGGCCCCAACTAGAGGTCCGGTGAGATGACTATACTGCACCGACACGGAGGGGGACGCAGCTTCATTGACTTACGACAACTGACTTTGGGTGAATGACACATGGGCCCAGGGGGTGGCTGGCCCACCTATCATACAGCCAAAGGCAGGTGCAGTTGAGGGCCGAGGAGTAGTACGAAATCCTACGCACCTACGCACGCTAACCAAGGGCAAGAGTGATCATTCAAATCGCAAGATCAGTTGACTATAAGCTAAGCTAGACCCATGGAGGTGATGAGCACGACCATCAGCCGGCTTTGCCAGATAGTCCAAGACGCCAGACTACGGCCCGGCACCGAGGAATGTCTCCAGGTAGTATTGCTTGAGGCCGCCAGGGCGAGGGGCCGCTTGGACGACAGCTTCGTCTCCTTGTTCAACGAGGTCCTCGTCGGTTTCCTCAACAAGTTCACCATCGTCAAGAAGCATGCGGATGATTTTGACGTAAGCCTCCAGCCGACGCGCCCAGGCTTTGCGATGCCCGCCACCATCAACGGCCACTATGGTGACAACCTCTTCGAAGCACTGGTGGCCCTGCGACTACCCGCCGTCGCGCCGGAGAATATCCACCTCGAGGTCACGCTCGCCGCGCAACGCCTGGCGCAGCAAGACACCATCGACATAATCACCCACGTCTACGCGCAAATCGTCCACAAGGACTACTACATGCAAGAGGAGGACGATAGGACGCTGGCCTTCTTGGACCGCAGGGCAACCTTGGACGGCACTGTTTAGAAGCACGTTGAGCTCGCCGCCAACGCCGCTGCTTCTCACACGTCGGTTGGTGACCCGGCACACTAGGGCGTGAGGATGTCGTTGATGCATCCGTATGTATTTTTATCTTTCCATCAAATCCATGTAGTAGTATATGATACTAAAGTAATTATCTTACCTTTCGCATCAACTTCATAATTTTCGTACGTACTCCATGCATGAACGGCGCCAGAACCAAAGTTCTCATTACTCTATGCAAAATCGTTATTTTCTATCTATCTGTCGCGATATGGAGCAGAACCAAATTTTACAAGTTACGAGTTCAAAAGGAAAAGCCTCCATGTTCGCGTCGCACCCCCACACGGTTGGTCCGGCATGCCGCTCAAGCAAGAATGCGTGCGGTGTTGCATTTTCACTTACAAGTGGGACCGCAGTTGAGCAAACTGACTATCGGCAAACCCCCACCCCGCCCACCGCGCGATGGCTGAGAAAACAGGAAGGAGAAGAGATGGTTGTAGCATGGACTCCGAGAAAATTGGTGTCGGATGGGACTCGTGTGGGTGGCGTGTGCCGTACTGCTAGACATGAATGGTAGTTATGGCCCATGCCACCCCACTATATCGAGCCTATATTGAGGTACGTAGAACAAATTTCCTACAGTCCGTGCTCAGCCCTCCTCTATCTCTCTTCTCAGCTAGCCAGCGGACGCGTGGAGCCCATCGTCAGTTTGCTCACATGTGGCCCCACATGTCAGTGAAAACGCAAGAGGACCCACTGAAAACTGCACATCTTTCACCTCGACGTGCTGGTGATGAAAAACAAATCCAATAAAGATCTTCGGTAGCCGCTTTTGGAGTTACTCAAGAGTAGTAAGATTCTATTTACAGTTTAACCCAAGATGCATATCTCGTGGCTTCAACAACCACTCTATTTCTTTCATGACACGACCTAGATGTTGGATGTCCCACGTGTCGGCAAAAGGAGGAAGAACCCGACCAGATCTTCGATTGTGCTCTCGGATTAGATTAGTTGTGCTAACTTAAAAAAATTTATTGTGTACTCCCTCCATTCCAAAATACTTGACTTCCATTTGTCCAAAATTGGATGTACCTATATACTAAAACATGTCTAGATACATATATATTTTGACAAATAGAAGGTATGTATTGTGCAACGGAGGGAGTAGAATGGATGCAAGTTTTTGTATTGGGAAGAAGAGTACATCCATATATTGATGGAGCGCAATTTAGTAGATGTTCTATCACTTTGAGCTAGCATAGAGGCTAGAGATGAGATTAGTGCACTTGTTGATACTCCTAGTAGAATAGAGGCTAGACATGAGACTAGATGCGAGCAAGCAATGTCTACTTCTTTACACTCGAAGAAGAAAGAAGCACGCAAGATCGAGCCTCCGTAGATCAACAATGAATGCATCGAGAAGGCACTAATCCAACTTATAGGAGTAGTAAAAGGTATTCTTGTGGTTCTTGTTTTCTTTGGTCTTGCTTTTCTAGTCAAAATTATCGTTGGAGTTCGTACAAAATGGAGGTCCGTTTGGGGTCGTGCGTTGGAGTTGGCCTTACAAGTGGGACCGCAGTTAGGGAAACCGACTATCAGCAAACCCCCACCTCGCCCGCCGCGCGATGGCTGAAGTTAGAGAAATGACGAGGTTGAAGAGATTGCTCTAGCACGGACTCCAAGAAATAATATGGTGTCAGATGGATGTCGTGGTGGTGGCGTGTGTCGTACTCCTGGACGTGAGTGCTTGTTCTGGCCCATGCCACCCTACTACTCCTACTACTTACTCCTACTATATAGTACTAGTATCGAGGATTCGAGGTGCTGGTTACGTACATCGAACACATCAACATATGGCTACAATAAAAACACCCGCCCGACGTGCGTAGCGTGTGAAGCTAGTACAAATAGTGTACTACTATTGTTGATTGGCCTCATCCGATAACCTGTTGCAATCCACGTACAATTATGTATTGGGAAAATATATTTTTTGCCTCGTCGCACCACTCACTCAGAGAAGCAACTCGAAAGCCATTCATAAATTTAGTAAGTTTATCACAGGTATATCATTTTATTACATACAACAGGTCATCAACCCACATCGACAACGATGATACATTATAATTACTAAAGTTTTCACCAGAAAAAAAATAACAAGCAATGAAATGAACTTCAACTCAACCATTCCTCGGTGTTGGAAATGCTTGCTTTGAACCACGAGTGATTCTCTGGGACGGGCCATCGATTGTCGATCTAGAGACCAACGCAGGACTAATCATCCATGCTGAAGCGACCTACTATATCAGTATCAGGGTAGGGAACCACCCAAATGTCCGAGGTATAGACAAAGTTGCTTCTCATAAATGGTACTAGTAACGTTGTGTCAACAGCGGTTGGATCGCCTTTCACCATCATCGGATAGTTTTGTCCAAGGAAGAGCAAGTTTTCTCCAAGACTATCAATTCTGTACCAGGGAGAAGGAGCTGGCACTATCTCACTAGTATCCATCCCGAATACCATGCAACGGGTGTTGGAATAGGTCCAGAAAGTGCGACCATGGGAGACTACACCTGCTTCCTTAGCAGTAACATCATCAGTGGGCTGTATACACACAAGAAGAGGTGATCCATCGGAATTAGTTGCCAGGCGCCACAGAGTATATGGGCGCTGCTCGTCATCACGCTCGTGATCATCACCATCGTCATCTCCCCCTTGGTTATAAATTTTTTCAAGTATAGGTGGTGGGATGTTCACAGGACCTTGGAAACACAAGAAGAAGGTTAATTAGTAAAGGGAAACTTGCTAACCCGCATGCATGTGGATGAAACAATTATAATTACGGTGGAAGAAAAACATACCAAAACTACGAGGATCCCATGCAAAAACAGTGCCACGAGTGGTGGCAGCAAACACAAGGCCCTCGTATTGAATTGCATCACAGTACTCATCCGTGTACAGAAACTGATTTTTGAGCAATATCCATCGAGTAAAACCACCAAGGACGGCAACAAGCTTATCGAAGATAGCAACAACTTGATAGTTGTTGTAATTCCAAGAGCGGTTGGGAACTCAACAAATTGCTATCTTTCGTAGAAGACAGTCACCATGATCATATTTGAACGTGCGTACAATACCGGTGTGCTCAACCTCTGGGCAGTCTGCTGAGATTTTTGGAAGTGGAACCCGGTCACGAGTGTACACATTCACAAGTTCCCACTCGCAGTTGGACCCAATGTAAACAACCCAATCTCCATTTGCGCCCGCCCAAGCCTTGCCCTCAAGCGATGGCATCTTAACATCATATGTATCATTATCAAGCGGCATCAACTTGCACAGGGCGAGGCCTCCGTCGTGCCGGCGCCAGTCATCAGGGTCACGGCGAAGAAGATAGGGGAGATCAAACCGCTCCTTGACTCTTGGGTTCTTTGTAATGATGTTATTAGTTGAGTCGAGAATGGGCTTGAACGAACCTGCCATGCTAGCCGAGGTGATGACGTCGCACCGATCAATGAGTTCCTCCACCACATCATCTTTCAGATTGGCGCAATAATAATGGGGTCATTTCCGGCCTGTTCCCTCCATGGAGAAGATGATCGAACAATGGCAGAAGAAAGGGTGAAGGGCTGAAGGAAAATGGAGGAGGGAGAGGAAGAGCGTGCGACAGCAATTCCAAATCGAGAGGGAAAGGCGAAGAGTCGGTGGACGGTTGCGAGTTTGCCATGGTTCACGAAGAGGCGCCCCGGCCTACACGTCCGTTCGGAAATACTCCTACTACTCGTCGTTGTTCCATTGATATGTTGGAACGGGACCACATGTCAACGAAACATGGTGTGTAATTTCTCGTGCAAAATGCGATCTGGCCGCGTTGGCCTGAGGTGCCGCATTAGTTATCAACCTTTATTTTTTTAATGGCGTGCCGATCAGTTTTGAAGCACGAGTAACTGGTACTGTACGCAGAGAAAATATGAACTACTCTACCACTACTCCACCTCCAGTACTAGTAGTATAAAAAAGATATATAGGCTGGAGCTTGAGCGCTTTCTTGCTAAGGGCTGCCCACTTGCTTCTCACACTACCACCCTCTCTCTAGATCTAAAAAAAGACGACCCCTCTCTCCCTCCTCACCGATGGTCACAGATCCACCGGGGAAGAAAAGGACGTGCAGCGTTGACGCAGTCGTCATCGGTGAGCGAGGTCACGCACTGATGAGAGAAATCGCTCAATACATTGCTAATTGCGACGTTTGTCGTCGTGTCAAAGCAGAGCATCAGCGGCCTGCTGGCACCCTTCAACCTTTGGCTATTCCTGAATGGAAAGGGGATAAAATCAGTATGGATTTCATCACTGGGTTTCCCAGGACCAAGAGAGGGAATAATGCCATCTTCGTCGTGATCGACCGTCTTTCCAAAGTAGCCCATTTTCTACCTGTTCGTGAGAGTATCACCGCTAGCCAGCTAGCTGAGTTATACATCTCTCGAATATTGTCTCTTCATGGTGTTCCATTGGAAATTAACTCAGACCGTGGGAGTCTCTTCACCTCTCGATTTTGGGAAAGTCTCCAGAATGCTATGGGAACTCGTCTCTCTTTTAGCACCGCCTTCCATCCTCAATCAAGTGGTCAAGTAGAGCGAGTCAATCAAATTCTGGAAGATATGCTCCGAGCTTCTGTCATCTCGTTCAGAATGGGTTGGGATTAATGCCTTCCATTCGCGGAGTTTGCTTATAACAATAGTTATCAAGCTAGCTTGGGCAAGGCTCCTTTCGAAGTTCTCTATGGACAAAAATGTCGAACGCCTCTTAACTGGTCAGAAACCAGGGAAAGACAACTCTTTGGCCCGGATATGATTCAGGAAGCAGAAGAGCAGGTTCGTGTTATTCGTGAGAAATTGAAAACAGCCCAATCTCGTCAAAAGAGCCAATATGATCGTAAACATAAGCTCATGACTTATGAAGTCGGCGAGAAGGCTTACCTTTGGGTTACTCCGTTAAAGGGAACCCATCGTTTCGATATCAAAGGCAAATTGGCTCCTCGTTACATCGGACCCTTTCGCATTCTTGCCAAACGAGGAGAAGTTGCCTACCAATTGGAACTACCTTCGCATCTTTCCAGAGTTCACGATGTCTTCCACGTTTCTCAACTCAAGCGTTGCTTCACGGATCCTATCCGTGGAGTGGACCACAAAACGCTTGATCTACAAGATAACCTCTCATATCGGGAATATCCCGTTCGTATCCTTGATCAAGCCGAGCGTACCACTCGACGTCATAATATCGACTTTCTCAAGGTTCAATGGTCACACCATTCCGAGAAAGAAGCCACTTGGGAAAGGGAGGATCGTCTTCGACTCGAGTACCCCACCTTCTTCCCGGAGGATCCTAAATCTCGGGACGAGATTCTTTTGAGTGGGGGTGAGTTGTCACACCCTATCTAGTTCAAGCATTAGAGTGTGCATCATGTTTAATTTTCTCTTAAATTTGAAATGGGGATGACAGAACCTCCAGCACCCCCCCTGGAACAACTAGGGTTTACTAAAAACTTTTTCAATGAACCTAAAATGCCCTTCTAAAAAGCCCACCATTTTTGTTTTGGGTTAAAACCCCTAACAAAAATGGTCCACATTTTTCTAGGAGATCTAAGGTCATTGGACTAATCCTTATAGTATTTGCATTTGGGCATTTAAATGATATAAAATATTTTAAATGCTCAAATAATCATAAATTAAAATGTTTGCTGTTGGATATATTCTAAACAGTGGCCATGATTAATTTTATGATTTATGGTAATGCCCTGGCATTTTTAATAAAGCCCTGAAGTTACAGAAATAATAAATAAAAAAAACAAAAAGGAGAGAAAGAACAGGAACTCACCTGGCACAGCCCACCTAACCCACCAGCCGGCCTACCTGGCAGCCTAGCACTATGCTGGCCCGCGCCAGCCAGCTGCTTCTTCCGTGCCAGGCAGGCAGGAAGGTGACGGCGGTGTGCCCGAGCTCGCCACGGCGTCACCTGCTTGCCGCCCACGCCCCTGGACGCCTGGACGCCTCGACGTTGCACCCCGAAGCCCCTGGACACGCCATACCCCCCTGTCTCGCTCCCTCGCCGTTCCCCACCATGGCCGACGCTCCTATCGCCGCACCGTCGTCGTAGCCGCGCCCTCCGTCGTCCTAGCACTGCGCCATCGTGTCCATGAGCTCCGCTGTCGTTGACTACATCGAGTAGGCCGAGCCACGAGTGCTCGCTCGCCCCGGAGACGCTACACCGAGCTCGACCTCAACTCCGGCCACCGAAGATCCCCTTCGCCGTCCCCGCCGCATCCGCTTATCCCCGACCTCTCCGACTACCTCGACGAGACCCCCGTGAGCTCAGCCACCTCCCCACCTTCTCTGTTCTCCCTCTAGAGCCCCGTAGCGACCGCACGTAGCTCACCCGCATGCACCGCCGCGGAGCTCGTCGCCGACGAGGCTCTGGCCACCCAATGGCCGCGCCACCCTGTCCACTAGTCCTACCGCACCTCCAGGAGCTCAACGCACCAAACCACGCACCTCCCCGTTCCCCCTAGCGACTAGTTCAACCTCACCCGAGCTCCGGCCACCGCCAAACTCGTCGCCAGCGACGTTTCCGGCCACCCCAGCTCCACCCACTGCCACCACTCGACGCGGCTTCCTCCCCGCATCACGTAGATAGTCTCCGCCGCCCTTTTGGTCGCCGGAGTGCAAATCCCGCGCTGCTTCGCCGCGTCTGGCCTCGCCAGCGGCTAGACGCCGGTGAGTTGACCCTGTTTGACCCCGTGTGGGCCCACGTTGACCCCCCTGAGTCTATGACAGGTGGGGCCGGTCTGCTAATTAGTTTAGGATTAGTTTTAACTAAATTTAATTAGTGTAGTCACTGACATGTGGGCCCAGGCCCCACTAACAGTTAAGTAGTGTTAATTTAATTCTGTTAATTAGCTGAGTCACTGACAGATAGGGCCCACCAGTCAGGTATGACCTGGCCGACCCAGTTGACTCGCTGACGTCACACCTATGTCATGCTGACGCATTAATCAAATTACTGGATTTATTCTTTAATAGGAAATTCCAGAAAATAGCCAAAACTTCTAAAAATCATAGAAAATCAACCATAGCTCCAAATGCAAAGATTTATATATGAAAAATGATCAGAAAAATTCAATCTATCCATCTGTAATGGTTTCATGCATGAAAAAACAAGTTAACCTTGCTGTTTAAACAGAATAAGATAATGCACTAATAAGGCCATGTTAAATGAGCTAACATTTGAATCTTTGACTCAAATGAGTTCGTTCCATCCTGTTTTAGCTTGCATTAGGCCAAGACACATTCATTTTGCCATGTCACAGCATGCATCATATTGTTGCATATTGTCATGGGTTGATTATGTTCGGTGTGTCTTTCGTGGTAGGTTCTGCCTCCGAGGATAACCCCGAGTATCCGTCTGAAGGGCAGTACCCTACTACCACTACAACAGGCAAGCAACCCATTGATCATTCCGATACAAACCCATGTTCTCGCCTCTGCTCTTGTTTACTGCATTAAGACAACGCGATTCAAACTGCTGTGTGCTACGGTAGTTGAACCCTTATCCTCTGCATGACCTGTCATTGCCACAGTAACTAGATGAAACCCAATAGCATGTGTAGGAGTTGATTGAGCCATGTATGTGATTCCTACCTTGCTATGCCTACTATGCTTAGAGTTGTGTCAGGTCTAGTTCATCTGGGTGATGGGCTAGAGTGAAATGATTATGTCGGTAATGTGAGGGATGTGTTGAACATGTTTTGGTAAAGGTATCGATGAGAGGCCATGTAGGAGTACATGGTGGGTGGTTTCATTGAGGCCGTCCATAAGAACTGAGATCTGTATGCGTGATTTAAGATTCAGCTACTACCACACATTGGGCCCTGAAATATGACCCCGCTCGACTTACTGACCCCTCTCGCCCTCTGTCCAGGAGTTGCAACTAGTTTCTGGTGTTTGTAGGTTATGTGTTGGCGGCCGTGCGTAGCGCTGACCCTAGGGGTGGGCTATGATGCGGTAGATACACTGTGGCCGGGTATGCCGGGCGCCCGTTTGGCGTCTCAGGACCCTATACACATCGTTTGGGGCCGTTGAGGACACCCCGGCTGGATTTCCTTGCGGATGGAACCTGAATAGGCGATAAACCTGGACTAGAGACTTGTGAGGTTTGTCAGGTCATGGTCTACACCCACGTCAGTTTTTGCTTGAAGTCTGTCGAGCACATGTCGTGTGCAGACGCTAAGTGGTGGAAACATGTGTGACGAAGTACACCCCTGCAGGGTATAAAACTATTCGAATAGCCGCGTCCACGGTAAAGGACTACTTGATTGCCTATATAGTTCATAGACAAGTTAATGGTTACTACTAAAAGACTCAAGATAAGCGTGAGTACCGAGGATGGCCCTCTCGTAGGAGAGGATCCCCGGTGGAGTATTGTGTTGGTGAGTAGTGGACTCGTGTGCGAAAACTATTTTACTAGTGGAGTTCCGTAGGATAGCTTAGCCAAGAGTTAAAGCTGGCTTGCTGCAATAACCCCACCACCTTCTTGAGAATGGGCATGTATAGTAGGTTCTGTTGTAAGACTTGCTGAGTACCTTTTGTACTCATGTTTGCTTAATTACTGTTTTCAGACGACAACACTGCCCCCTCCGATGGGTTCTACGTAGACCTTGATGTCGACGAGTGACTAGCCACCCAGGTGGTGATCCTGCCATGGAGGGCCCTATGTAGATAGACAGGCTTCGGAAGCCTTCTTGCTTTCTAGTGTCTGTACTCATACAATTTACTTCCGCTTGTGCTTGTATGCTTGTATGACTTGAGTGTCGGGTCATGTGACCCCTACCTGTATGAACATGTTATGTATGGCTCTCTGGAGCCTTTAAATAAAGTACTTGAGTTGTAGAGTTTTGTTGTGATGCCATGTTGTATGTACTCATATCGGGCATATTGTGTGTATGCTTGAAATGCTTGGTATGAGTGGGATCCGACAATCTAGTTGTTTATCCTTGGCAGCCTTTCTTATGGGGAAATGTAGTCTAGTGTTCCTCGAGCCATAGTAGTCCGCTACATCCCGGTTCACCGGAGTCCTGCTAGCCCAACACTACCGTTCAGGACACTTGACTGGCCGGCATGTGTTTCACTTCGTTCCTATGTCTGTCCCTTCGGGCAAATGTCACGCGGTGAAATCCGAAGTCCTGCCTAGCCTGCTACAGCCCGGGTTCCCCGGAGTCCTGTTAGCCCAGTGCTACAGCCCGGATTCACTCGCTGATGACCGACATGCTCGATGTGATTCATGTATGCCTGTCTCCATCGGTCTGTGCCGCTTTGGGTTCACGACTAGCCATGTCGGCCCGGGTTCTCTGTCATATGGATGCTAGCGACACTATCATATACGTGTGGCAAAAGGCGCAAACGGTCCCGGGCCTTGGTGAGGCAACACCCATGGGATACCGTGCGTGAGGCCGCAGTGTGATATGAGGTGTTACTGGCTAGATCGATGTGACTTGGAATCGGGGTCCTGACACGTTCAAGACGGGACGCGGCAGCATGGCACATCTGCTTGTCGATGTGGACAAATTTACCAAGTGGATTGAGGCAAAGGCGATCAAGAAGCTGAATGGGCCAACTGCCGTCACCTTCATCGCAGATATTACAACCCGGTATGGCGTACCGCATAGCATCATCACCGACAACGGCACAAATTTTGCAAAGGGAGCACTGGCACGTTTCTGCGCAAGACACGACATCTGGCTAGACCTAGCGTCTGTTGCCCACCGGCAGTCAAACGGCCAGGTCGAGCGAGCAAACGGCCTCATCCTCTCCGGCATCAAGCCCCGACTGGTCGTGCCACTGGAGCGTTCGACCGGCTGTTGGCTCGACGAGCTGTCGGCTGTCCTCTGGAGTTTGCGCACTATCCCAAACAAGTCAACTGGCTTCACCCCTTTCTTCCTTGTATATGGTGCCGAGGCTGTCAGCCCAACTGACATCGAGTTCGACTCGCCTCGAGTCACCATGTACATGGTGGCGGAAGTCAAGGAAGCACGAGAAGACGGTGTTGATCTGCTGTAAGAGGGCCGGCTGTTAGCTCTCAGTCGGTCCGCCATCTATCAGCAGGGTCTGCGCTGCTACCACGGCCGAAAGGTCAAGCCAAGATCTTTCGAAGAGGGTGATCTTGTGCTTCGGCTGATCCAGCGAACAGCCGGCCAGCACAAGCTCTCGTCCCCTTGGGAGGGCCCCTTCATCATCAGTAGAGCTTTAGGCAACGACTCCTACTACCTAATCGACGCGCAGACGCCGAAGGCACGCAAGAGAGATGATTTCGACAAGGAGTCGGAACGACCGTGGAACGCCAATCTCCTCTGAAGATTTTACAGTTAAAAAACAGTACATAGCACGCTACCTTTTGTACTAAGTACGAGACAAGGGGTGCCACGAGGAGCACTCGGCGACTACCCTCTTTTATCTATGAATGACGAGTATCACACATATGATTATGTTACTACATTCGCTTTCTTCCTGCGGCATCGGGTTCGACCAGTCGGCCCGGGGACTCGCCGCCTCAAGTTATATCTGAAGTTCCACCCGCAGTCAGACAAGTAGTGTGCCGGCACCCAAGACCCCTCTGGCCAAAAAGTCGCAGCTCAAAGAACCGACTGTCCGACTGACAAGAGCCAAGGGCAGGAAAGGATGCCCACGCGGAAAACGGCTAAGGACCAACGAACTTATATAACATGAGCCGGCCTCCCACCCGCCAGCCGGCTACCAGAGCAGCCGGCTGGCCGGCTTCTTGTTCACCTTGCTGCAATCTGAGAAGGCTCGAGTACTTGCCTTCCCAAAACGACCAAGTCCTTCTCCGGCCACAGACTGCAGAGCAGCTGTCCGTCTGGGAAGGTGGCGGCCAAGGGAAGGCGGCAAAGGAAAAAGCCAAAGGATAAAAATCAAACATAAATGGAAGCCAAACACATGCATAATATTTACACAAAAGACCTTCGAAAGGCCAGCATTCAACATAGTCTGAATACACCCCCAATGGGTGAAACTGTGCAAATTTAAAGATTGTTCAAAAGAGTAACAAGCAGGAAAGCAAGGACGGCGGATCAAGCCAGGGGAACAATGGGCGAGTTGGGCAGGTTGGCGGAGTCGGCGGTGCCGGCTGGAGGAGTGACCGGCTGGCGAGTCTCGGCATCGTTGCTAGAAGCATGATCGGGCTGAGGCGGGTTGGTCGCTTCACCATCTGGCGCAACGTCTTCATCATCCTCTCCCTCCTCCCCTTCGCCCTCATCACTGGAGGCAATCTCCTCCGCTGAGTCTTCACCTTCGGCCGGGTTCAGCCCGAACCACTCCCCCGGCTGAGCGACACCGGCGTCATCCACCTCAGGAGCAAAGGCGCTGGTGTCGGTATACTCGGCGATCGCCGAGGCGCGCTGGATGATAGCCGGCCGCACCACCTCCAGCTCCTCGTCAGCCTCCTACTGCCAGGTGCTCAGCTGGTCTAAGTTCAACCCTGTATACCAGGCTCGAACGAACTCCAGTGCCCTCCCTGCGCCAGACCAGGCCGCTGACGCCTTCCAAGCCTCTAAACGGCCGACTGCGACCTCCAGCCAGTCGGTAGTCTGACTTGGGGTGTGCCGAATCACCTCGCTAGGCCAGAGGGCGGCCAGCACTTGCGCCCTGGTGCGCTGAAGACGACGGAGCATGCGGTGGGCCGGCTGCAGGCGGGCTTGAAGCCCCAGAAGCTGCTCCTCAAGTGACCGGCTGGCACCCGGCGCGATCTCGCCCCCCGCCTACCGCCGTGCGTCGTGGTAGGCCTCGATGGCTTGGGTGGCGGCGGCTGAGTAGCCGGGAAAGTAGTCTGCTCAAAGAGGAAGGCAATGGCACAAAGTAAAAAAATGAATCAGATAGTAGGAGGCAGGCAAGGAAACAAAGAACAAGACAACCTACCGTCAATCAAGTCTTCCACCCGGCTGTAGCCTTAGCTCAACGCCTGCCTCGTCTCAGCCTAGTTTGCCACCTCGGTCTCGTATTCGGCTTTGAGGGCGGCCTCGCTATCCTGGGCCGCCTTCATGGCCGCCTTGTGGCTCTCCTCCTGGCCGGCCAACCTCTTGGCCAGGCGGTCACGCTCTTGAGCCAGGGCGGTGCACTCGGCCTCCTTGGCACGAAGGGCGGTCTACGCTCCGCTCAGCTGGCTCCTCAAGTCAGCATTAGCCCCTGTGGATATGAAGAAAGAAGTTGTCAGGAAAATATAAGACCCGACTACTCAGCAGTCGGCCCAAATCTCGGGGACTACACCCAGTGGGTGCGCTGACGCGCCCCCACTTAAAAGAAAAAATGAAACAGTTACTCCGGCTCTCGGTCAAATCAGTGGCTTTCTGATTCAACTCCTGGGCCTGGGAGTTGAAGGCGGCCGCGCAGCGGTTGTGGTACTCCTGCAGATAAGACAAGGGACGCGAGTAAGAACAAGATGGCAATCAAGCTTTCCAATAAGTTCCAAGCCACCTGCTCAGCACCCGGCTCGGAACTCGGGGACTACACCCAGTGGGTGCACTGACGCGCCCCCACGAAAGAAATTAAAAGCAATCAACAAGGAGCAGGAGGACTCACCCGAATAACCGACCACGTCGTGAGAAACTCGTGGGTGTACTGCTTCAGTGCGGTGGCTTGGGCCTGAAGCTGGTTACGGATGTCCTGCGCGTCCACATTCAGCACGACCGTCCCGCCGCCCAGCGTCCACCCGGACGAGCTATCGCTGGCCGCTTCTAAGTCCTGGGCCGACGAGCTGGCGTCCACAGTTTTCTACGCGTCCGGCGCTGAAGTCGCCTTCCCCGCGCGCCAGCGAAGCGGTGACGAGATCACAAGATCCCCTCCCACGGTTGGCTCGGCTCAAGCCAGCTGCATGGGCGCCACTTCAGGACGGCTTCCTCGGTCCGCTCTAGCCGGCGGCGATGGCGCCACCTCTCTCTCCATCTCCGGCTGGCCGAGGCCGGCCTCCTCCAGCGGGGGCACAGGGGTGTCTGGAGCCGTGGCGCGAAGGGGAATGACGAACTGCGGAGGCTAGTTCTGATGGGCCTCTGCCTCCCTCTCCGCGTCCGCGGCCTCCGCCTGGGCCCTGGTGGCCGTGACGGCTCGTGAATCCGCTGACTTCTGCTTCGCCTCTTGAGCCGCCCTCCGCTCCTCCGCCTCCCGCTCCTCCCGCAGTTCCCGCGCGTTCCGCTCCGTCGCCTCTAGCAGGTCAGCGCGGGGATCCACCCGGCGGGAGCTTGAGGACCCTCCCACGGCTCCGACCACGGAGGCAGCAGGGGCCCGCTCAAGAGAAAGTGGGGCCCTATTTTTAAAAAGAAAAAGTCAAAAAGTAAAGAAGAAGGCTTAGAAAGATATCAACTGAAGAAGAAAAAGAAATGCGTAAGAGCGATAACACCTACCCTGAAACTGACTGCGGCTGCTTCACCACCTCGCGGAAGCGGGCCGCCTTCGCGGCTGCCTCATCCTGCTTGGTCGCCGCCGCGGTACTCTTGGGCTTCTTGGGCCGACTGCCGAAGTGGGTCGACGTGGCCCGGCGCTTCTGCGCGCCGCCATGGGGAGCCGGCGTGGCGGATGGGCCCGCGCTTTGGTGATCGGGCCCCGGCTGAAGGCGCGGAACGACTTCGGCCTCAGCATCATCCGGCCAATCCTCGAAGGCTGCCCGAAGCCTAGAACCGCCTACCTCGCCACCCTCCCCTGCGACGTCTTCCTCCATGGCGGCCGCCCCCAGATCCGGGTCGTCAACATCGTCCATCGTGCGGTCGGGGAGGAACTGACGCTCCACCTCCGTAGCCCCAGCTGCCGGCGGAAGCATGGGATTCTGCCAGAAACGAGACGACTGGTCAGGAGTCCGCAATCATGAACCCGACAACATGGGAAGAAGAAAAGAAGAGAAACTTACCACCGGTGGAGGATTGGCGCGAGAGTACGGCACCTTGCCGTACTGCCACTCCTCGGTGAGCTTGTAGTTGGAAATGTAGTTCACCATGTAAGACACCTCGGCGTGAGGCATCTCCTTGGTGCTTAGCCGGCACGGGTCGAAGCGGCCGCTCATCTGGCAGATCATATGAGGTCGGCCCTGGAGCGGGAGCACCCGACGCTCCACGAAGACGGCCACCAAGTCGGCCCCGGTCAGACCCTCCGACTGGATCATCACCCGGAGCCGTGCAACGGAGGCGGCCCCACCCTGAGACAGCAACCTGGCCAGAAAGGACCATGAGGGCTGCCTCGCAGCCGGCGGGCCGGCTACGTAAGCCGGCAGATTGACGAAGTCGCCTTGCAGAGCGATGTTCTTCACGTAGAAGTAGGACTTATGCCAAAGCTTCACCGACTGGATCAGCGGGATGGGCGGAAACGGGTTGTTGTCGCTCATCCTCGGCATGACGATGAAGTTGCCGCATGGGGCGGGCACGCCCGCGATGACAGTACTGAGCTTGCACTGAAAGAATTCTCCCCACATTTCGAGGGGGGGAGGACACCGAGAAAACCCTCGCACAAAGCAACGAAGGATGATAGCAACATCACCGCGTTCGGGGTAAGGTGATGCGGCTGGAGATCATAAAATTCAAGGAACGAGCTTAGGAACCCGCTCACCGGCAAGCCGAAACCGCGCAGGCAGTGTGAGCGAAAGATTACCCGCTCGTCCTCTTTCGGCGCTGGCGAGACCACCCTCTTCGAGGCAAGGCGGACCCGCATGAGATCCGCGCCCGGCAGCCGCCGCGTCCGACGAAGGAAGTCGACGTGGTCGTCGTGGACGTTGGAGCCGTCCCAGGAGATCGACAACGCCATGGGGACGGCGCGGCGACGAGAAAGGTGCAGCGAAAGGAGGGCGCACGGCCCAGCTGCGACGAAGCAACGGCGAGCCAAGAAGATTGGCAAAATACCGAGCGGCGGCAGGTAGCTGACACGGCGGAGAGGAGGAAGAAGGAGGGGGCAGAGTGAGGGAGAGCGCGCGAGCGTTTGGCACTCCCTTCCTTTCCCCCTACTTATAGCCTCATGCGGCGAAGCCGAGGTGGCAGGACGTGGGGGGATGTGGGATTAACTGCACCCACTCCCCCACGCCCCGCGATTATTGCGCCATCATGGCATGAGGAAATCGCCGCTGGGGGCGCGCGCGGTCTGTCCAGGCCGCCGAAAATCCACGCATAGGACGAGGCCCTGTAGTGGCGGGCCCCAGACTACGGCGGCGTCCCGTCGCGCGCGTGGGCTGGCAGGCCCCTCTAGCCGAAGGATGCCACATGGCGCGCGGGCGACGAACGGTCAGCTTGCAGCCGAACTCGCGCGCCGACTGGCACCCGCCTTCAAGTTTCGAGATCTCTAGGAGACGGCGCGCCTAGTCGAAACCGGCTCCTAGTTCCCGGCTCCTCAAGATAGGAAGCTGACTGGGCTCCTCATCTTTTTTCTGCCCCGGAGCCCAACCAGCTTTGGGGACTACTCTCGGAGTAAATAACCACGGGTAGCCTAGCCGGCTTCCCCTGGTACTTCAGAAAAATTATAGGCCGATCAAGCCTCCAAGCGTCCAAGACATGGGGCCGCCTTCCCCCGGCCGGCTACCTCTCAAGCCGGCTGTGCAAAGGCGGCCCAGCCCTGAAATCCTTGAAAAACAAGACCACGAGAAGGCTGACTTCCAGAAGCCGGCCACGAAAGGGCCGACTCCCAGGAGCCGGCCCCTCAGCAGGCGGCTAAGATCTTGCCCTCAGAGTCTGCACCCACATAACTGCGACAAGACGGGGTGTTGGTACAGTAAAGCCTGCCACCCCCGAATCTCGGCGCATGCATGGCCACAGTGCACCATACGGGGCGGCCATCACCCGTCTGACGCAGCACTGTTGCCACGATGATCGTGACGTCACCCACAGCGAGTGGTCGTTACGACCCGTGGGTGGCGGGCCCCCTCAATCAGGGAGATCCCAAAGGCGGCCAGGCTTCCCACAGTCGGCCAAGGGTATAGCCGGCTTCCAATAGCCGGCCAACTCTCTCCCTCCAAGGAGGTGCTTCATTAAGGAGACAAGAAAAGGTAAGGCTACAATGATGACCCGCCTCGTGGTGGCACTGTAGCCATGCTTACCACGAAAAAGCCATCGTCACCAGAGGCAAGGCAACAGTAACTAGCCTCTGACAAGACTCCCGAGTGGTGGGGCCAACCTGTCGACCAGAAGGCCGGCAGCCGGCGGGGCCTACCAGGCGGCGGGCCCATCGGTCGGCGGAGAAGCCGGCCAGCATAGACGCAGACGGCCGGGGCCTGCACCCAGCCAGATTACCATTGTACCCCTGGGGGGTAGGCCTATATAAACCCCCTAGGGCACCCATGCAAGGGGGCTCTCTCTTTTCGATAGTTTTAGACACCACCAGGAGAAGAGGAGCGGGCTGGCCTTGCCCTCCCTCATCTTTTCACTGAACAGCTCAAGGAGCATTCTATAGCTTCCCATCGAGCTAGTGATCATGTGGAGACCCCGCAGAGCAGCAATGGGGGTGTTATCTCCACGGAGAGCCCTGAAGCTGGGTAAGATTCGCCGGCATGCATGTCTTCGCCTTATCCCGTTTCCAGGCACCGGCGATGTTTTATTGGCTCCCACAACGATAAGCCATCCATTGGCATATGTCGCACCAACCACCTGACAAAATGAATACTCCCCTTGCTAGCTGGGACCCAGTATAGTGGGCCTACTAAGTTGACGGGGACGAAGGGCTTTGTCAACTTAGTCAATATGCATGATTCTAGCTCGACTGACCGTATGATGTCCATCCAATGGCCGTAGTGCTTCTTCAACCTCTGGTCTTCTTGATCCAGCCGCCCAAAGCAGCGCCGGTCGTGCCTCCTGCTCCTGCCTCCCGTGGCCGGCTGTGCTGCCGCAGAGGCCTCACCGCCCCCATACTACTCCCACCACTGGCCAGGACATCCCTCCACTCCACTCACCCACACCCCTTGTTATTCTGCAGCGACGGCAGCGTAGCCGAACCAGTGAACCCTCATACTCCTCTCCGCGTGGGCATCCACTGCCGCGTCTTCCCTGGCTCCCCGTCGTCCCCTTCCTAGGCCTTGCCGTTGTCCACCGCCGTGGTGCTCTCGGCGTGGCGTGGTCCGAATTCCATTGGAAGAATACTGTACGTGGAGAGGCTGACAGTTGGGTCCACGGCAGCCGCAAGGAACTGCCTCCTTATTACGCGGAAAATAATTATTCCTCCGCCTAACAGCAGGGACCCACCAGACGCCCACCAGTATTTCGTGAAAAAAACGTTTGCCCCTGACTGCTGGGACCCACCTGACGGGCCACCGTATTTTGCAAAAAAAAAACATTCCCCCTGCTGTCAGCTCGGACCCACAGGAAGCGCCTCCTTATTACGCACAAAAAATGAATACCCCCCTGCTAGCTGGGACCCACCTTGGTGGGAGGCTAACTTGTGGGCCTACTAAGTTGACGGGGACGGAGGGCTTTGTCAACTTAATCTATATAAACGATTCTAGCTCCAGTGACCGTACGATGACCATCCAACGGCCGTAGTGCTTCTTCAACCTCTGGTTTTCTTGCTCCAGCCGCCCAAAGCAGCGCCGGTCGTGTCGCATGCTCCTGCCTCCTGTGGCTGGATTTGTTGCCGCGGAGGCCTCACCACCCCTACTATTCCCACCGCTGGCCAGGCCCTGCGGCGACGGCAGCCTCACACCGCAGCCGAACCAGTGAACCCTCGTACTCCTCTCCGCGCGGGCTTCCAATGCCGCGTCTTCCCCGGCTCCATGTTTTCCCCTTCCTTGGCCTCGCCGTCGTCTACCGCCCTGGTGCTCTCGGCGCGACGTGGTCAACATGGTCAAGGAATGACTTCCATCGGACGTGGACTGTGCGTGGAGAGGCTGACAGCTGGGTCCATGGCTGCAGCAAGGAAGTGCCTCCTTATTACGTAGAAAATACTGATTCCTACACCTGACAGCTGGGACCCACCGAACGGGACACTGTATTTCGCGAAAAAAACATTTCCCCCTAACTGCTGGGACCCACCAGCTACATCTTCGCACACAAGGAAGTGCGTCTGGGCAAAAAACGATTCGCCACCCTGACTACTGGGACCCACCAGCTACATCTTCGCACACAAGGAAGTGTGTCCGGGCAAAAAAAACGATTCGCCCCTGACTCCTGGGACCCACCAGCTACATCTTCGCACGCAAGGAAGTGCCTCACAGTCGGGACCCACCTGGTCGAAGCGTACGTAGCGTTGTCATTCTGGTCGCGAACGTGTACGCACATATATAATGGTGGATGTAGAGGCGCACACATGTCGTAGTAGAGGCGCGCACGTAGCATGTACACATACGTACAGCGGCCAGGGTGCAAGAAAGAAAATACGGCCACGTATGTGTACATAGGGCGGGGTCTCGAACGCCTACTCGCGCATACGTACGGCGAGGGCTCGTGTACATGGCTAGGTCGGAACGGAGAAACAACGTCGTCGTCGTGTTCATGGGGAGGAAACGGAATGCTCGTGGTCATGGGGACGCAATGGAATGTGTCGTGTTCATTGGGAGGCAACGGAATGCGTCGTGTTCATCGGGAAGCAATGGAACGCGTGGGAGCCAACCGGCTAGGTCAGAATGGAATGCTAGGTCGTGTTCATCGGGAGGGCTTGGACGGAACAGGCGATGGAAACGTGGCCTGGCGTACCGCAGAATGGAGGAAACGGACCTCCTACGGTCGAAACAGGGGTCCTGTTGATCGGGAGGGGTGTGGTGTACCGCAAAATGGAGGAAACAGACCTCCTACGGTGGAAACGGGGGTCCTGTTGATCGGGAGGGGTGTGGCATACCGCAAAACGGACGAAACGGACCTCCTACGGTCGAAACGGGGGTCCTGTTCATCAGGAGGGGTGTGGCGTACCGCAAAACGGGACTCCACGGGATACTGTTCATCTCCACCGTCGACCTCCTCCAGCCTCCACGGGCTACCGTCGACCTCCTCCAGCCTCCACGGGCACCTGTTCATCCAGCCTCCACTGTGCGCTACTCCACCAGCTACTATTCAACCACCCCTCCACCATCTACTATTCATCCAGCCCTCCACAACACGGGGTCCTGTTCAACCACCCCTCCACGGGCACCCCTCCACCGTCTACTGTTCATCCAGCCCTCCGCACCACGAGGTCCTGTTCATCCAGAGGATATGCCACCGCT
>NC_041380.1:397290678-397343931 GCF_002162155.2 Triticum dicoccoides
ATCAACTTCATTTAGCAGCAGTAGCGAAGGAATCGCTCGATCGGGTTCAGTTAACAGCCATCGATCGATCGCTCGGGTTCAGTAACGCGTAGCCTGCAGTGCAATCGCTCGGGTTCAGTTAGAGCCCAATGCCTCACTCGGGTTCATTTAGAGCCAATGCCTCGCACACACATGCGTACATGTACGAGAGAAATGCGCATCGCTCGGCCCCCGACCTCCCACCGTAACCGGGAACTCCCAGAAATTTTCCTCCCCTCGCTTCTACCATGGTTTTTTCCGTCATGGACGGCCCAAAGAATGTCATGCAGCTGCATCTCCGGCCTGCCTAGGACGAAAAGCCCATTTTCTGTCATGATTTTTTGTGATAGAAGTAGGAGCCCACCACATCTACGATGATACCGGGTTTTGTCACAATTATCGTCATAGAAGTGTCATATGTATGACAGAAAAAAATTTCGTTCAGCCCAAAATGTCATGGATGTGTCTTTTTTTTGTAGTGAACCCAGCCTCTCTTTTTCGCAGTCACAAACAAATGGATCGGTCTGATCCATGAACTCAACATCCTGTGCAAAAAATTATTTCAGAATGACTACAACTTGTTGTAAATAGAAGCCGAGCACGTTTAGAAGCCCATTTTTCCACCTGAAACTTCTTTTTTTGCTGTCCAATGTGTCCGTCCGTGAGAAATATCTTGCAGCAAAACTTAAGTCTCATGGACAATAGTAACCTCGCATTCAACAGGAAGAATGTGACGAAGTTTCTGTTTGCTAGGTTGGATGCATATCCTTCCATCGTTATTGTCCTCAAACGAATGTCATGAGAACTAAGAAAATCCTGTTGCTTATTCCTCCACCGATTGGTTATACATTTTTTCCATGTGGTAACACTGCCTAAGTAGACGTGAAGATTGAAAATAGTTAAGGTCTGAACAAAGAGTATGTCGAAAGAGCAACAACTGAATGATTAATTCTAGTACAATATATGCGGGCTTTCAATGTGCATGAAATCATCACCTCTATATATAAATTCTCCAGAGAAGGAAAGCATCGTAGCAAGCCAATAATTATGTTCAGATCAAAACTAAACATTCCGATATATAAGATCTTGACAGAATCTAGCAGCATTAATAGGCTATCCATGGACGAACTCGTCATTGAGCATATAACATAATATTAGTACCCAAAATGTACTCCAAGATGATATAAAACTTATGCGCACAAATGAAAAATGCAGCTTATGATTACAAATGTGTAGATGATAATATACGGTACCTGAATAAGTGTGGAGCCAAACACCAACTTGTTGTGATCATCAAATGGATCATGAATTAGACCCAAGGTCTCCAGTTTGGGCGTAGAGACGAGAGTTATTTGCGAAGGTGTATAACAATTATCAAGGAGCAACCTTTGAAGTGAAGGGGCATCTTCGATGATGAGCTGATGTCCTTCAAAACAAATTCCAATGCTTTTAAGGTGAGGCAACTTTATCTTCAGACAACTGATAGGGATTTCTATTCCCAAAACAATCAGTAAGCGCTCCAGGGCAGGGCAACTGGAGTGGATGATGTTGTGCAGTGAGGCCTCCGACAGATAAACCACCACAATCAAAAGTTTTTTTAGCAGTGGGAGTCGAAGAATGTGTATCAGATCATCTGGTAGATGGCACCGGGCGAAGGTGGCGGTGTGCAGAGAGGAGGAAAACCGCGAGATGGACAACGGTGGTGTGGGCATGAATTCTTGGCGTGTTCGTGGTATGAAACTTTCATGGTAATGGTAGAACTCAGACTGCTGGAGTTTTTCGAATTCAGGGGATGTCAGCCAAGCGTCCACCGTGCCGGGTATGGACAGCAGGTAGCATGTCGGGATGCAGAGTTGTTGAACGGGGCCCTGCTGGTGAGAGGAGACGATGGCTCTGAGGAGACCAAATTTAGGAAGGATGGATATCTAACGACAGTCGAGATTGAGGGGCGTGGTGCGCCATAGAGGGCGCAACCGAGTTGAGAGGACTTGTGTGCAGCAACAATCCTTGGCGGGGAGAAGCGAGATGATCTCCTCAAGGATGATGTCCGGGAGATCGCTGATGCGGTCCACTGGAGATTCTACCGGTTCCTCAGATCCGGATGGGGGGCTCGCTGCTTCTCCCCGCACTACCGGGTGCGGGATCTACAACCGGTGTCGCCACTAGCGGGAGCCTCATCTTCTTGGTGCTGGGGCCAGCCGACTCCATTTTCCTTGTGGGCGTTGCGCCGAGATCATGGGTTTGAGCAGAGTATCCAGAGACGAGCCTAGTGGCAGTGCGAGTGGGGAAGAAGGAGGGCTGGGGTTTTCTGTAGGAGTGGAAGAAGATGAGCAGGCGTTTTTTGTACTAGTGAGGAAGAAGGTGAGTGGGGGTTTTCTGGACGAGTGAGGAAGATGGGGAGCAGGGGGAATTGGGCGGCGACGGAAGCGGGAGAGTCCAGCGAGTTGTAGTATAAGTGGAAGCGAGGAGGACGGAGGGTTTTCTTAGGATCGCTCCCTCTTCATGAAATATGGGATTCTCCTCGCAAAAAACAAAAACAAATGGGCTTTAAGATGGATAGGCTTTGGTATTGGCCCAGTCGGCTACCTGTGTTTCGTACTGGAGGGCCTTGTGCAAGAGGCAGCCCGAGACACTCTCCAACTTATTTCCCATTCAAAAGAAAAAAAGAGACACCTCCATCTTATGTCTACTCATCAGTAACCTTTTTCAACTTGGCATCCACCAAATTAGAGGATGCGGTACTAGATGCAGACACTCAAACTGGTCTCGTAGCGCGGCAAAATGAGGTGTCAAATAATAGGCCTACAATATACTTACTTAATTGTGAAGGTTCACAGGCTAGTCAACATTTACATTAAACTAAGCTTCAAAAGTGTATGCATACTAACATTCAGAAGAACAAAAGTTCAGCATGTTTATGCATCTCAATGATTCACCATACTATATCCAATACAAACCTGTGAGAAGGTGTGGAAATAAAGAAAATTGGTCGATGCTTCTCTGAGCAATGGGCCTCCCTGTGCACGCATTAATTTCCTGGGCATGATTGTTTCTTCTCAATGTTGCGAGCACTTTGAGCATGTTGGCAACTCCACAGCTAGCTAGCTGCCTCATCTTGCAATTGACTCTGACACATTTGCAGCAAACAAATGAGGCAATAGAGATGACTCAACATGAGTCCGTATTGTGCAGTTCCCCTTAAATCATCTTCATTGTCCTGAATCTGAAAAGATAGGAAAACAATAGCTATACTTAAACGGTGTTGCAAAACAGTAGCACACATCAATAGCTCGGCATGACAAAACATGATCATCTGGACGAAGGGGATACTGACCTGCCTGAGGAAGATTATATATAATTTCATAAGTCCTTGGTTGACTTCCACCTTCGGCTGCACTTCTTGTTTGCTACTCCACACATGACAGGATCATTCCGCACTGCAATCAGCAAGTCAACGTATGAATAAGCTTATTTCATCTTGTGGTGGTGATTGTACCTAGTTACGAATGTAGGAATACCTGGAGCACCATGAGGTTAGCTGATAGCAGGTAGATGCAGCCATATAAGTTTTGTGCGGTGCTACCAAAATTGAGGTTTGTATCCCTTCCCGTTATGAGAATTCTTCATGAAGTTGGTAGAATGTGACGGCTTATTTTTTGCATCAAACTTTCCTTTCCCCTGAGATTTGTTCTTGTTGTTTTGGGGCTGGTTGGGATGGAAGTTCTTCTCGTGTACCATGTGGGCACTAGAAGCTCCCTCATCGACCCAAGCACATGTATCTTTTTCTCTCGCCTTCTCTTCAAAATGAAGAGTGCTATTGAGATCCGAAACGGAAAACTCATGTCTCTTGTTTTTCAAAGAAGTAGCAAAATCATTCCACGAAGGTCGAAGTTTGGCAATGATGGTCCCAGCAACAAATTTGTCCGGCAACACACACTTGAAGTACTCAAGTTCCTTAGTGAGTGACTGTATCTCATGAGTCTGCTGAACAACAGAGCGCTCATCAGTCATCTTGTAGTCACAGAATTGCTCCATGACATACAACTCGTTGTCAGCGCCCGAGGCCCCAAACGTGGCCTCGAGCGCAGCCCACATGTCTTTGCCGCTGTCAAACGAAATATTTGAATCCACAATGGAATCGTCAAGAACACTCAGCAGGGCGTCTTTGAAGAGGGTATCCATGTTCTCTAAAGCTTCCTGCTATGTAGGATTAAGATCGCCCTAAGGCTTACCCTTAGTGGCGTCATAGCAGTACATGATCTGAAACCAATATACTGCTCTTGTGTGCCACCTTTTATATTGCACCCCCTTAAAAGTAGGCAGCTTCAAAAGCGTAGCAAAACCACTCGGAGTAAATTGCCTATAATCAGGTTTTTGGATTGGATTGTTGAATATATGAGCAATTTACTATGAGATGTAATATGAATCAACAGTAAATAGATCACGACGACAATTGCAAAGATCAAAGTAATGATGCAGACTAAACTAGGAGGACAGAATCACATACTGTACATTGGGAGCAGAACCACTGTGGTTGATGTTGTCACTCATGTCGTTGATGAAGAGGTTACCGAGGTCGGGGAAGAAGGTTGTCGTTGAGGAAGTTGTCGCCGGCAGCAGTCATAGGAGTGTGCTCCCCAAAAAACTGATCGCCCCTCTCCCATACAGGATCACGAAAGGCGCGGTTTAGAGGACTGATGTCCCTTCTCGTGGTGCACGCCAGAAGGAGGGATGGAGAAGAATTGCGTGGCTGCGCTAAGATCTGGAATAGCGCAAAACCATATGATACAGCGGCAACTAGGGTAGAGCCTGTCAGGTTGGTCGTGCGAGTAAGGCCAAGTAGTATAATAGTAGGCCTTTGGCCCAAACCCCACGTCCAAGTCAATAATAGCCCCACTATCCAAAAGAATGAGAAATGGCTGAGTAATTAAGGCGTCTGTTAATTATTAATTAATGACTTATTAAATTTTCCGACTCACACCACACTTAGAGCATGGTTAATAGTATAGCCAACATCCGGCTATATGAAGTTGACACATCATCTAGAACCAAACTAATACGGAGCCGGCTTACAATAGTTAGTATGTGTAGCCCCACCTTTTGTATAATATTATATCATTAATAATGGCCCCACCTTTTGTCTCACAAAGTATGTGTAGTCTGAAATGTCGGGTGTGCAGCGGGCGGTGCCCTCGGTCGGTGCGCCGCTTCAATGGCAGAAGCAGTGAAAGGTCGCGTCGCCCTGACTTGCCATCAATGTGGAGCGGCGGGCTCAGCTGGCGCCGGGCGGGAAGGTTCCGACTTTTGATTCAGTTGCTGTGCTGCTACCGTCCAATATTCGCGTGTGGTTGTTTCTAGAATAAAAAAGGAGCTACTCCTACTTATGTTACTCCCACTATGGCTAGCCTTGCGCTTGGCTCTTCGCCTCTTCCGGAAGTTGAACAATAATGGTTCTACTACAGTAGTACTTCTGGCAATCTGACACCAAATGAACTGATGCATGTCCACCACTCACTACTAGAAAAACCCCTACTAATGGCGCACCTAGTATGGCCATTAATGGCGCATCTGTGGTGCGCCATTAATAGCACGCCATTAGTAATTTTTACTAATGGCGCACCGCGGCTACGCCATTAGTATAGGCCAGGGTGCGCCATTAGTATGCCTCCCAGGGGCCATGTATACCCAGGTGCTTTGGCATACTAATGGCGCACCACCACTGGATGCGCCATTAGTAACCGCGGCATACTAATGGCGCACTACCCAGTGATGCGCCATTAGTATGCACTGTCATACTAATGGCGCACTGTCATGTGATGCGCCATTAGTATGAATATTAGGTTTTTTTGTTTTTTATTTTCTATTTTTTGCACAGGTTACAAAATGTATAATTTGACAAAATATAGACAGCACACATCAACAACAGATTCATCGAATACAATAGAAGATTAGTCTTTGAATACAATTCATCATATTAGTCTCCGAATACAATTCATCATATTAGTCTCCGAATTGAAAAGACCGAACAAAGATAGAATATTATATTACAAGTCTCGAGACCGCGAGTAGCGAGTTTGTCTTCACATTACAAGTCGATATCGATCATCTAAACTACCATCACATAGAAGAGAGCTGCGGTCATCACGATGAGCATCATCACGATGAAACTCGTCTTCATCCGGTTCCTCCAACGCTCCCTCCCCTCTCCCACTAGATAGCGGGCGTATCTAGATTCGGCCTCGGCCCTAGTGGTGTACCCTTTGTAACTGTTACCGCTGAATCGGTGAACCTGTCTCCGACACTCCTCCCAGTCATCGTAGACTCCGGGAACCTTACCCTTGTACACGACATACGTCGGCATCGCTATGCACTAGCCAAACGAAACGTTAGTACCAATTCACAGACAATACATAAGCAATATATAAGTATGCAACAGAACGATCGGAAGAGAAAAGCAAGACATTAATAGCAACGATTACATCTAAGTTGAACGACTCTCGAAACCAAAGAGACATACTACAAGTTCATTAAAGTTTAATTACAACATGAGCCAATCGATGTTTCAGAACTAGACACAGCATCACTGCTTTCGACTCGACTCAAGGGACCGGCGCGTGGATGAAGCCGCCGTCTATCGTGGGAGTCATGAAATAACGGTCGTTGTCAGCCTGCATTTGTAGCATTGTGTCGATGTCACTGTTGGACGGTTGATTGTTGAGGTAGAACTGCCCCGAGGTACGAAGGACATCTTGATGGATGATGTCCGCAAACTCCGACTGGATGCGAAAGAATTCTTGTCGGAGGTCCGCGTCCTGGATTGCCGACACGCTCTTTGCCCAATCTTTGAGTTTACTCGGTAGTAGAAGTTGATGATCGTCCCGTACGATCGCCCGCATGTGATGGATGGCGTAGTAGGCACGCTTCTGACCGCCAGGCGGCTGCTTGACGCAGCAGAACATCGTATTGTGGGAGAACACGTGCTTGCCGTACTTACGAATAGGCCTGGTGAAGGTGCCTCCAGATTTGGCGTAGCCGGGGAGAACATCATCAAGAACCTTCTTGACATTTGTGTAGTCTACGTTCGACTGACGGTCCGGGTCGAAATACATGGCCATGGAATATTTGGGGCTTAGGAGGATGAGCGTGCAACGTGTGTCACTGCAGAAAACACGGAATGTTAAAAGAAAAACGATCGAAATGTAAGAATTCATATGTTACGGGCCGGTTGAGGGGAGGACTTACTCGGGAAAGTAAGGCACGAGGAAGTTATCCTTATCTTGGTTTGCCAGAATGACGCCTTCGAGGTAAGAACTCGCGACTTGCCGGTCCCCAGCGCTGCCCAAGATCTTGGCACGCATGTAGAAGGGGTCGACTATCACGATGTCCGGGGTCTTGTTGCGAATGATCCGCATCTCCATACTCAGCGAAAATAGCCGAACGAAGGTGTAGTGCAGCGGATGAAGGTTCAACATAGCGTGGATGTCATCAAAACGCAGGACGATCGTACGCCCGATGGAGTTATCCACAAAGCCCTTGCCCTCTGGCACCTTGGCCGCGAAAACCGGGTATGCCACATCCTTCTCTCTGAGACGCCGCTTCTCCAAAGCAAGAACACTGTCATGCATACTCCGCATAGCACCGGTTGCAGCATTGAGCATATTTGTCGGTAGCATCGCCCTACCCGCCACATGCACCCTCCTCGAGATATCCTGCGGTGAAGGTGGCCCGTCCTGAGCACGGATCGTACTCGGTGCCGGCTGGCTCGCACCCTTCTTAGTCTTTCTTTTGTGTGCCTTCTTCTTCTCCTGTAATGGGACCGAGTTCTGCTCACAGACCGCCTTCTTGAGTGTGTTGGGGCTGATAATATTTCGCACCTCGCCTATCTGAGGCTCGGTGAAGTCGGCAGCTGGAGGCGTCTCCTGAGAGCTGAACACCAGACGGCGCCTGTTGCAACTTGGCTTCTCCGCGGTACCAGCTAGATCGCACACGTCTTTTGTTGGGTTTGGTTCTTGAGAAGGAGGCCCCATGAAGTCGCCATCGTACCCATGATCGGCAAAGTACTGATCGACGTTGCCAAATGTATCATCGTCGTCGTCGTTGTCGTTCTGATCCTGTGCCATATGCATGTTTGGATCCAGTGGCATAGGTATGTCCGGCACCGTTACGGCGGTCTTGCCATGGGGCCGACTTGGCGCCGGCACGACTGGCGGTGTTGTCTTTGGGGTGGTGTCCCCTGCCCCCAAACGAATCTGGCTCTTCGGCCAAAGCAGGGGCCAGCTCAGGCAGGCGCTGAGGGTCATCACGTCTTCATCGTCGGCCCCGACGGGTCGAATCGAAGGTAACAAGTCGTCGCAGCCTGGCAGCACCCGAACCAGTTGAACCCTAAACAAGTTGGGTGGCATCTGGGTACCGTGGAACAAGGGGTTGCCCGGTTGAACGATTTTGCCCTTGGCGACATCGACCAACTCGTTGTTCACGAAGTGGAGGAGAGTGCACGGAACGTCGGCGGCGCCCTACGAAAACATGTAGGGCGTCAGGGATGCCCAGTCAAAGGCAAGGAGATGAAGTCCTCGGCCGAGAGAGGCTTAATTAGTTACCGTGATGATGGCGTCGAGCTCCGCTAATGTCGACGCACCGCCAACGGCGGGCGTGCAGTTGACGGAGGGGCCGCTTGCTGAATTGGTGCCGGCCGGCGTACACCCGGGTGCATTAAGCTCCCGTGCCGGCGTCGGAGACACCAATGCCGCCTCCGCCGGAGGCACCAATGGCCCCACCATCGCATTATGCGAGTTGCTGGCCGTGAAGCTAGGAATCGGGGGCGGCCCCTGTTGGCCGCCCGCAATCCACGCACTCAACCCCGAGATCAAGGTAGGCACAAGGGCGGTGATCGTCGCTCCGAGTCGTTGTTCCACTTGCTCTTGGACAATCTCCGGAATCCGCGCCACCTGTGCCTTGAGTTCTTGAACCTCTCGCGCCTGGCTTTCCGAGCTGGTCTTTTTCTCCTTCCGCACACCAGCGGTATAGTATGACCCCCATTTTGTCGACAAGCCTTTGCCGGCCACACGACCAACTGACGTCGGCTTACTGAGCTTATCCTTGTTCTTCATTACATTCAACGCCCTATTTAGAGTGGTGTCCCAAGGGTTGCTCTTAGTCGACCCCGCGCTACTGCTTTCAGTCGCCTGCGGAAGGAATGTGAACCATTTAGAAATTTGGCTTCATTAATTAGAATGCAACCATATGGAGCTAATTACGCGGGGGTGTATTCCTTACTAGAACAAGCTCAAGCTGCCTGGTCTTCGGATCCGTGGTAAGCTCCTTTGTTTTCGGGTCCTTCTTGTACCGGGCCCTGACAAAGTTCCTGGTCTGCTTGTTACCGTTGTATTTCTCGAAGAGGGGCGGTAGGCCTTGCTCGGCACGGTCCGCCTCCTCCTTGTCCCATATAGGCTCTGCCACTCTGTAACCGCCGGGACCGAGTGTGTGTTCCCCTATGTTCAGCTCCCGCATTTGTTTCCCCCACTCACTTGATTGGGAGCTTGCGGTGCTCGAGCAATTGATCTTGAAGTCGTTGTAGTCATCTTCGGTGATCGAAGGATTTTTCTCCTTGATCTTCTGATAACTCTCACCTTTCTCGGTCATTTTCTTCACATTGCTTTTCCAAGTAGACAGGGCCTTGCTCATCTTCGTGAGGGCAGCATTGTTCACTTTATTCCCTTTGAGGCTGGTGTTTGCAAATTCAGCGGGGAACTTGTATCGTTCGTGCAGCTTCGTGAAGAGGAGGTGGCGCAAATTCCCTCGGTCAGGATGCCTCAGGTTCTCGGTGTTGATCGAGACGGTGCTCCGGACAATGCACCCGAGCTGAAGCGAGTACCCCTTGACTATTCGTTCGGGCGCCGTTGGATTCCCGTTGGAGTCCACTTCAGTAAGGGTGAGGAGCACGATCGGGCGCCGGTCCTTCCGTTGCCTCTTCGGTTGGCTGCCATCTGTGCGGGCGCCGCCATCATCAGTGGTGGCATCCTCGGCAGCACCATCAGTGGTGGCATCAGTGTGGTCATCCTCGGCGGCACCATCAGTGGTCTCAGGATCGGTGGGGAAGGCGGCGGCCTCATACAAGTGAGGTTGTTCCTCCATCTCCTGGGACAGCTCCCAGAATGCCTTGCCGCCCGAACCCCCGGCCTCATCGTTGTGGGCCATGTTTCTCTCTAAATAGAAACAAAGTTTGGTCAAAAGTTGGTTATTGTCAAGGAACAAGATCTCTAAGTTGACCAAATAACCTAATTCTCGAGGAATGTCGCCAAAAAGTTGGTTATTGTCAACGAACAATTGAGAGATGTTTGTGATATTGCCTAGGTGTTTTGGGATAGAACCTGTTAGTGTGTTGTTGCTAAGGTCCAAGTCCACGTTCTCAGGGTAACCTAGTTCTTGAGGGGTGTGTCTAGAAAGTTCACTCTTCTTTTTAGAAGACAAGCATCTGAAATGTTATTGCCTTCCCTTAATTTGTACCATTTTTTCATTGTGTTGAATACTTATGTGGGTGAGTGTATTTGTAATTACTTTTTACTACACCGCAGGGTGTTCAAACACGCGGAGAGGATAAACGCTAGCAGGTTGATCATTGCATATCATTCATAACCATGAATGAAGGCTCAATGGACCAAGGAAAGAAAACCTACACAAACACAAGGATGACTATTGGAGACACTCAGGCCTGCTGCTTTGTGTTGATTGTTCAGAAGCTAGGGAATGTCCATTATATATAGATGCAGAGAAGCTTCGGCCGTGGTGAAGGTCAACCCCTATATTTTAATTGGAGGGCCAAGAGATAAGCTAAGCTGCAAATTATGAATCTGCGTCGAAAATTGCACCACATTCAGCATAGGGCAGGAGACGCCTACCCTAATGAATATGTTATTCTCACAGCTCATCACTTGCTGAACTTGTAAATCATTTCCGTGAAAACAATCAAACGGTTGGCAGTTTTTCTAGCTGATGAAAGGAAACGATTTCCTTCCTGGACCATCGAGTCATGCACACGTTGGGTTAATGCGCAGTCGAACTCCGATGAAGAAAAATAGAAAGTATATGGCATAAAGGGGTCTAGACTTGTGCAATTTTGACATTTAGGGTTACCCAAATGCATGTGTTATGACTTCTGAAGCCAGACAGAAACTCCAATTATTTTTGGTTCTGTACATGATGCAAAATGGATGGATGGATGAATATAATGAAGCAAGTAATTGTCCTGCCTTGGAAATTAAGCTGGTGCCTACAGGTATATGTATGTATTGTTCGGTTGGTCCTGAAAAACAAAATCTATCTAGCTAGTATGCAATGCAAATTAAGTTGCAGATAGCTTATTGTCTCCTCTCACTATCTCTCTATCACACATGGCAAGCAAGGGTGTCTGAGTGTGTGAATAAAATACTAAACTAATCCAACCACTAAAGCAAATTAATTTTTATTTCGGTTGAGAATCGGGCACCTTCTAGGTCAAGAAAATTGGGCATGACCTTTGCTAATTTTCTTGACCTAGGAGTGCCCCATTTCTCAACCGAAACGGAAATTAATCAACGTTTCAGGAGAAAGGGGTTATTTTAGAAGATCACAAGTAGCAGCAGCATCACTTGACAAAATCACAACTAGCAGCAACAACTCGCAAATAGCAGCAGCATCATCACTTGACAAGTAGTACAGCAGCCGCGTGGGCTGGATTAGCAAGAAAGCTGATGTACAAAACCTCAAAACAATGCAAAGTGCTGTGGGCTAAAAAACAATTACAGTAGACTAAAAAACAGGAATCATTATCTTCTATATGAAGTTGCTGATGATGCAACTTTAGTCTTCACTAGATAGAAATACTGTTGGCTGTTAGTACAACAGTGCAAGATTAATTCAGTAATAGGTGTTGTTGTGTTCTCTGTGATTGTGTTGTTGTTAGCAAGAAACTGCAATTGCTTTACTGTGAGCCCTAATTGTGTTGTGGTGTTCTCTGTTGTTGGTGAAATAGGTGTTGTATCCACAACTTAACTGTAATTGGGCCCCCGGACATCGAACAAACATAGAGCAAGCAAGACTGAATGTTCCAGACTATGAACCAGTGTGATGCACACAAGAATCAAACTGGAGTGTACAACTAAAAGAAACCACCTTGGCTGCTCCTAAACGCAGATCTCATGTTCCATAGTTTGAGACAGCATATTCCACAAGTTATAATCACTCAAGAAACGTCAACCGCTGATGCAAATTTAGCACCGAAGCATGTAACCCTCAAACATTACTACTACTACATGTACCAGGGCCAAAATCAAATTGCAATGCTTGTTTAGAGAATTTTCAGAGAGAAAATACAGGTACACCAAGCCACCAAGAGCTGCCATTTCTAAATTTAATTGCAACAATATCTTACACTAATAATTACAGTGTAAAAACCCTGGTGGTGCGCCATTAGTAGTTTTGCAAAAAAAAAACACTAATGGCGCACTCTGCCACGATGCGCCATTACTAGTTTGAACTAGTAATGGCGCACCGCGTGCGAGTGCGCCATTAGTACTTCTGCAAAAAAAGGAATAAAAACAATAATAAAAAATAACATTAGTGGTGCACCTTCTGGCTGGTGCGCCATTACTAGTTACAACTAGTAATGGCGCACCACCAGTGGATGCGCCATTAGTATGTTTGGACAGGCGCACTAGTTCAAAAAAAAAAATTGGTACTAATGGCGCACCGTGGGCAGGGTGCGCCATTAGTAGTTTCAACACTAATGGCGCATCAGAAGGTGGTGCGCCATTAGTATATACTAACGGCGCACCACATGTCTGGTGCGCCATTAGTGTCAATTCCATCTATAGCCCTTTTCCTAGTATTGACTTGTAAGCAAAAGTTTCTCCTTGGTGAGGGAGAAGGCGTAGTAAGCAAGCTTCTCGTTGTTCTGCGAGTTGACGGGACACATCAAAGTTATTTAGTACATACTCTCTCCAAAAAAGGGCCGACCATGTCATGGCTACCATCCCGTGCTCCATCGTTGAGTACATGCACTATTCATGTGCCATCGAGGAGAAAAAATATTGCGTATAGGAGTAGGTGCCATCAAAGTGCACGAGTCACTTACGCACTGCTTACCTGATTATCTCCATTTTCTTGCATGACACGTGCACCTTGATGATAGATGTCTCGCATGTTGGCAAAAGGATGAACAAAGCTCATGTAAAAAAGAGTGGAAGAACATAGATTGCCGACGACCGAGAAGGAGCAAGGAACCTCACGGTGGAGCATCTGCAAGGAACCTCGCGCGTTTTCCCCTATTTTTTGCCACCTGCCCGCCTATAAACAAATAAAAGAACATGAACTCTTCGCCAACCACTAGAGACGATACACCAGGATGCTAAGTTGAAGATATTTTATTAGTTTATATTGATAACCACGCAAGAAGCCACGCATGTACAGGACGCATGCAGCCACGCATGTACACACGCCAACGCACTAACTCATGCCAATCCAACTCATGCACAAACGCGCATAGCATGGAGCACACAACGCATGTACACAACACATGCATGCACACACACTCGGTCGTAGAATGCACGTGAATAACACATGCATGTGCACACACTCGGCTGCATGGCGGCGTGCGCCATCTGCTGTGACGTCCGGTTCGTCATGCTACGGCGAAGCTCGCACACAACGGCGCCTACGCATCTCTGGCATCACCTATTTTCTGTCGTTGCTCAACGACTAGCCAGACACGAAGACGACTGCAGCCTCGGCCTTAGAGCTAGCACTGATGGAAAAGCACGCACGCTGCACGCACACGAGCACGTACGGAGTGCCCACGACATGGTGCGTCCCCAGTTGCCTCTACTCTTTCTGCGCACGTTGTCTATGAAGGCGGCTGCATGCCTAATGATGATGTGGGTGAGATCTTCTAGGACTGAGATGATGACGAGGAGGGTGTCTCCAACAGCGTTCCTCGGCTCGCACCTCTTGCATCACGGTGGTTGAGCTTGGAGTCATTCATCTAGTACATGTGGCGTCGCAGAAGGTGACGTGCACCGTCAAGGGGGTCAGGGCGGACGCGACCTCTGACTGCATCCGCCACTTGAAGTGGCACGCCGGTCCAGGGCGCCGCCCGCTGCACTCCCAGCTGTACCCGCCTCCTCGCCGTATTCAAACACCTACATTTACTAGTATGTATACACATGCAAGGCACGTCTTAATATAATTGTTCCGTGCAACGCACGAGCACCTTAGTACGACCAAAAATTGAACTAACATTATATATAGTACGATAAATGTTGATGCATGTCACCTAAAATTATATCATTGAAAACAAAATTCAAATACAAATCCAACGATATAGTTTTTGTTGACATGCACTAACATTTTGTTAGTTAAATCTTCAGTCAAATTCAATGGGGGACTAATAAACCATGACCAATGTAGTACTAGTGTAGAGGGCGGCGCTGCACGCGAGTCTCGCGGCAGTAAAGCCGTCATAGCACAAAACACAACCACTAATAAGTGGCCTAGTAAAATAAAAGGACAAGCAACCATCACATCCCTCCATCTTGATTGTTCTAGAACATAGGTGAGGTAGCAGCAATGTACTGTTCATGCGAATCCTACTGATATTGGCCATTGGATTTAGAAGATCAACGACTATGATTGATGTTCTTAGTCCTACTTAAAATTACTACACTATATAGTAGTATATATATAGATATAGATATAGAAACTCGCGTGGAATGCGAGAAACCAACTCCGGCCACACACGTCCGTTCAGGAGTAGGACACCGGCCAAGATCCTCCTTCCACCATTTTGTCCACTCTTTCGGCAACATCCGACGAGCAGGAAGAGCAGTCCTCTAGCATAAAAGCAGTTTGGGTGGCCCGCCAAACCTAGCAGCTCGCTTCTCCACCTACCTAGCCTAACCCGTCGGAGGTAGTTGCCACACTAAGCCAGCGTGTGGTTCCGTAGCTGGCCTCTCCAATACAGCTCGAGGAAGAGTGCCGACTTGCTCCACGCTGGCTTATCGGGGAGCATGGCGGCACGGGCATCGTCGCTGCCTTCGATGTTGCCGCGTCGTACAACGCCTCCAGTTTCTACGACTGCGCCATCCGTCATCGACGCGCGCGTAGCAGCGACATGCAGGCAGAGAAAGAAGCAGCCGTGGATGTCGACGAGGTGATGCGGCTAAGCGGATGTGGACATGGTGACGGGCAGCACGTCCCCGCCCACCGCCATCATCGAGGAAAAGTAGAACACGGGAGGCCGCCGCCGATTGTATCCCATGAAGGCCACCGATGAGGTGACGCCAACGAATACAACCGGTGTCTTCCTCGATTCTTCTTCTGTCAGATGCTGGAGGAGGACAAAGAGATCGGGCAGCGACCATTTAGATTACATATTTTAATTCTACCAGGCTGGTTGTAATGGGAGTATTATAGGTAGTATCATGCATGCCAACTACTCCCTCCGTTCCTAAATATAGGAGTATTGTAAGAGCATGGTTAATAGTATAACCAACTGATGGCTACATGACACTGCCACCTCATCTATAGCCAACCTTGAAGCCTTCAAGTATAATACTCCCTCCGTCTAGGTGTCATCTTACGAAAACCAAATAATCCCAAAAATACTTAGGCGCGATGCATTAACTTCTACCTCGTTTCTTGTTTCTTGACATATCAACCAAAGAGATGTGGATGTGCATGCTTTTAAGGACTTGAGACTAACAAACACGACATGAAGTGGTTAGTTCATTGCATGCAATGCTATTAATTAGTAAATAAACATTACGTTCTCTCGTCTCTTCCGAAAGTCGAACAATGATGATGGTACTACAGTCGATAGTGTACATACTAGTAAGCAAAGCTTCTCCTCATTTGCGAGTAGACTAGACACATCAAAAGTAGTGCATTAGTCTCCAAAAAGGGTTGACTGTTCCCATGGCTACCATCCCGTGCTTCGTCATTCAGTGTGTGCTTCTCGTCATTCTACGAGTTGATGGGACACATCAAATTTAATACGTATTCAGTACTCTCTCCAAAAAGGGCCGACCATGTCCATTAGTCCATGGCTACCATCCCGTGCTCCATCATTGAGTACGTGCAATATTCACATGCCATCGAGGAGGAAAATTTTTACGTAGTACTAGGTGCCATCGTAGTGCACGACTCACTTACACACTGTTTATCTCCATTTTCTTGCATGACACGTGCACCTTGATGCTAAATGTCCCGCATGTTGGCAAAAGGATGAACAAAGCTCATGTCAAAAAAAGAGTGGAAAAACATAGATTCCCGACGACCGAGAAGGATCAAGGAACCTCGTGGTGGAGCATCTGCACTCATAGTATTTTACATTATTTAGCAATATAAAATCAACCAATCATCTCCACAGTAGACCAGAAGAGTACGAAACACGGCAGCCCAGTGTAGTTACATCATACTATACGTGGCCAACCCATGCTATCACCATATTTTTGGCCACCTAGCTCTAGTAATCCACCAGCCCGTATTGCTTCTCGATACTCGTCTCTCTGAAAGTGCGGCGGGCTGGCGTTTTTGCCATCTATTGAGGTCGGTTAACTCATCACATGTTAGTGAAATGCCAAGAGCATTCTAAAAAAATTAATGTACTCTATTTTTATGCCAAGGAGAGGAAGCGCTTTGATCGATGGACCAAACAAGACAGGGATACCGTGTCGTGAGTGGGTCTAGTTTCTCGTTTTGAACTTGTTTAGTGTAGTAGTAACACTTGGTTTTGACTATTGGTAAGATTTTATATACTCCCTCCGTCTAGTGAATAAGTCATCTTAGATTGTGCATTGTGACCAAGGAAGAGGGGAAATGAGATAAATTAATTTGCTAATTAATAGCATTGCATGCAATGAACTAACCATTGCTTGTCGTGTTTGGTAGTCTAAGTCATTGAAAACATGCACGCCACACATATCTTATTGGTGGATATGTCAAGAAACAAGAAACGAGGTGGGAGTTAATGCACCGCGCCTAAGTATTTTGGGATTATTTGGTTTTCTTAAGGTGACTTATACACCTAGACGGAGGGGGTAGGGCCTAATGTATTCCTCGAGGATGCCTTTGACTATTGATAAGATTTTATATAATTTGAAAATTATATCATTCGAATATCCTTTCGTGTTCCGTTTTCAAAAAGAAAAAAGATCCTTTCACGTATGAATTTGGCTGTATGCTTTGAGCAACTTGCATGTCCTATACTGCTCCTGTTTGGATACTCTAAATTAGCTAGAGGTTAGACTAACTCATGACTAACCCTGAACTAACTGTAGCCAAAGAGGTGTTTCGGTGACAGGGTTAGATTGACAATAAATGCACTTGATGGATAGAGAAAAAGTGATTTTTTTAGTGGGCCCAAGGAGGTACTTACTGTGTGAAAGGTGAAGTGATGGTTGCTTCGCCCGAGCAACTTATTACTCTGGGAATATGGGAGTACTAGTGAATTCAAGGAATAGAGAAATGATGGTTGCTTCATCTGAGCAACTTACTATGGTGAAGGTGGGGCTCTGCTCACTAGTCATTACTAATGCGGTGCAACGTCCAGGGTGAATCTTTCCCTGAAGTTGTGCACTCAATATTGCAGCACGGCGGGTGGAGACGGATGAAGGATGTCCCACGTGTTGGCGAAATGAAGTTGAATTGTTTCTGGCATTGCTATCAATCATTAAGGATTTGTTTATATGTACGCATAATTTTAATGAAATTGTACTGTGATGATATGAAGGTTTCAACTTTGGTTCCCGTGGGAAAAAAGGTTTCAACTTAGGATTCATGTGTCCTCTTGCCTCAAGATTATCTCATTACAACATTTCGTCAAATACAAATGAAACTACCATGGCTGCTAATGCATCTCAATGGTTAGAAGATCAATGCCAATATTCACATCACAACTGAAGACAAAGTTGTGAGAAGGTGTACAAATAAATTAAAATATATAATTGATCAATGTTGTTCGTAGTCATGGGTCCATTTCCTGGGCACAGTGTTCATTGCTTGGCAGCTAATTTCACCCAGCGTTGTAGCCAAAAGGGGGGTGTATGGAGGACACCACAATCCGATCATTTTGTGCAACTCCACTAAAATCGAGCTAACCATCCATGTTTGCAAATATATCCAGTCAGTGTGATTACAATAATAGTGGAACTAGATGATGAAACATAACACACACGAATAGAAGCCGATCACCTCTGCGATCTCTCTTTAGGACTAACTACTTGTTGGAGAATACTAGGCAGGAGTTGGATGAGGAGGATAGAAAAACCAATCTCCCTTCTGCTGTCCCACAGAAATGTAAAAAATGTTACCCGTGTGACATTTTGGCAGAACTGCACAAAACAGTCCTAAGAAAAAAAAGTGATTTGTGCAGTTCACCAAAAGGTCGCAATAGCAACGAGGTGAAATGGCTAGCCCTGTTTGCAAAAAAGAGGTAGAAAGGAAACAATTACTGGCGAATAACATGAGTTGAAGACACATACGCCGACAAAAAAGAAGCATATTCCATGTAATAAGGGAAAGATAGCAGCATGGTGGTTTATCAAAAATGGTTTGAGGAAGAGATTGCAAGATGGAAAGTACGCCAGCCGAGATACGTTTCAAGCAAACAACTAAAGAAGATCCACATGCAGCAATGTGGGAAGATGGGCAGTGGAGCAATGTCGGAGGAAGCTGTACCTGAGGGTCATCGGGGTGTTACTAGGAGGGCACCGGCGGCCGGGATCTGCCCATACTGCGGCAGCGAGCAAGTGGCGAAGGCCCTACCGCACCGGAGCTTGGTCAGAGAGAACGGCAGGTACCATAGTTCAGGACGTGCTGCCTCAACACCGTCGAACGGAGAAACGATGCACATCCTCCCTTTCCGCCGGCGGACGTGATGCGGCCGGATCACTGACCAACGGTGAGAGAGAGAGGCCACCACCGCCTTGTGTGAGATGGTGTCATGAGAGACAAACCTCGGCAGATAGGCTCCGTTGTATATAGTGGAGCGGATTTTCCCATTTTCCCCACGGCAATCGTTTTATATTCTGTACTACGCGCCATTGAGGAGGAACACATAACTTTATTTAATACAAACGCGTCAAGTCAAACTTTGTTCCGTCTAGGCGTGGTATCCAACCCTCCTTTGAGTAAACAACCACTACACGCGTCAAATTATCACGTGGGTTGCCTTTTCGTACAGGAACGAACTCCACCGTGTACCCGCGCGGGTGTGGCCGGGAACGAGACGTGAGTACGTGCGTCCTGCGTGCACCTCTTCTTTAGGTGCAGGTATGTACATGGGTGGCTGTGAGAGAGATGGTTTGTGCGAAACTGAGGCAATGTGTCGATGACATCTCAAACAAAAGAACGTAAAATATGTAATGTGTGTGAAACAAAGTCATGGATGTATCATATATAGAGGGAGCGATCCACGAGAAGATGGTGGAGGGATCATCGGCGTGAGATATCGATAGAATCAAACACATGGATGAAGTGTGTGGCTGCGCAATCGATAAAGAGTGCCATCGAATTTGTGTTTGCCCAAGTCAAAGATACAGGGCAGCTGGCCTACTGGAATTTGAGAGGGTAGAGGTGTAGTTTTTCTCTGTGGCATGGATACCTACCTACAACATTCGACTATCGGTGGGGCGAAGGGGGCAGAGACCTAACTATAGAGAGGTAGATCGACTAGTATATGTGTGGAGAAGGAGAGAGACCTAGCTATGTATAGAGGGAGATCGATCGGCATCCATGCATATGTGTAGCAGAGGAATAAGGTTGGGAGAAAGACAAAGGTAGAGTGTCGGAGGGTTGGTGGTGGAGTGGCGTCTCACAAATGGTGGGAGAGGCCTACTAGACAAATGGAGGGTACGAGTGCAATATCAATAAGAGAGGGCGGGGATGTATGTCTGTCTATGCACATGCGTGTGAGAGACGGGTCAGGAGGTATGCAAGGATTATGAGGGGAGACGATATGGTTGTGGCAAGAATACGTAACTACATAGGAAGATCAACCGTCATGTGTCCGAGAAAGGGAGAGACATAACTAGTGAGGTAAGCTATCGGTGCATGGGGAAAAGAATTATAGTTGACATAGCTATATGCAGGGAGATCAGTACGTATACATGCATGCATCTGTTAGAAGAAAATAAGGTCCGGAGAGCCAAACAGGGGGAGAGGGGTGCGGCTAAGAGGTGGTGCGAGAGGCCTACTATGTCGAGGGGGGAGGAGTGTGCGACTATGAGATCGATGAAAAGAGGGGTGGGAGTGTGCACCTACGAGGAACTGTATTGGACATAGGGGCATGGACGGTGAGAAGAGAAGAGGGGAAGTATGTGTTTATGGTAGGCACACTTGGCTAGAGAGAGATATGGACCGGTGTGTGCCGGAAAGAAGGAGTCGGGGGGCCTACACACACCGCGGGTGAACGACCTAAAGATAAATAACGAACGTGAGCGATGGAGGGGACGCTGAGGGAGGGTGAGAGGGGGGGCGGGCGTGTGCATGCACGATATAAAATTAGCGCTAGCTAGCTACAAAGAGGAGGGGGTCGTGAAGGTGTTAAAGACAAACATAGATCATAATTCATTATGACAAAGTGGATATGGATACTTGAAGAAGATATCATAATGTAGAACATTGATTATAATTTGGGCTAATGTGTGGCTTTTGCAGCTCAGGGCTAAATACTTGTCATAATGTAGGGGGTGGGGCACTATACTTTGTGTGATAAATATGGTTTACGTATGGAACATGGTTTAAATTATTAATATATAGTTAGTACATCAAATGTACTATTATTTGGAATCAACATCAAGTGTATTCAAAAGATTGAATTCGAGTTCATATAGTACACATAGTTCATATCTATCTCTATAGTAATCATGTGGTGTGAAGGTAATACACGAATGATGGTTGAAGTTGGCAACAATCATGATTGTAGATTCTTACTGAAATAGAGAAACGAATTCAAATTCAGTTCAAATTGCAGCGGTAGTATAAACATTTGGAATGCACTAAAATGCTGGTATGAGTAGGTTACATGCATTATACAGCCAGCGAAAAAATTTAACTGGACATAACATGGATTCATACTCTTTCTTTGTGTAGCTTTGAATAGCATTTGTATAGTAAAACGGGACAAGACTCTCTCTGTGTGTGGTGTGAATAGTTTTTTTTGTTTTTTTCGTTGAGGGAAGTGCGAATTAATTTGGTAGGCACAAGTACAATATTACATGTTAGGCTTGTCCCTAAAATTCAACCCGCGCCTTGTTATATCCCGAAAATTCTGATATCGTGCTCCCAGAACTAGCGCCTTCACAACCTGCGCCTTGCGATCCCGAAATTACAACACACGCGAAAACTCCCTCTAGCTGCCAAATCCCGACACGCGAAATCCCCCTTCTAACCCTGAGCCAAAAGGGCCGCTAGCTCAAATCGGTGGGGGTACTTTTGTAGCACACCCTACTTTTTGGACAAGCACGTCCCTAACTCATGGTTCCCCCTCCCATCGCCTCCTTTTCGCCATTCGAAATCCCAGGCCGCCATAACCTCTCCGCTCTAGCCGCAAAACCCCACCCTCCTCCGTCCACCACGTCACCTCTGCCCAGCCGGAGCCTCTTCCCCAACGATGTCGTCCACCGCAACAACTCGACGTCCCTCATCCACCTCCCCGGATGAGGATCCGTCATCCATCTCGTCATCCCACTGGTTCAGCCGTCCCGTCCTCCACCTCCAAGGAGATGCTCCGATGATCGCCTCGTCTATCGCGGTTGCTCCATCCCCACAGCGCCGCCTTAACCTGCTCCATCGGAACCACAACATCCTCACCGACTCCTCGGACGAAGCCGATGCCTACTCGGCGCCACCAAAGAGGTTGTACACTCATCGCATTGCACCTTCTCCTTAACTCGACCTCCCGGCACTGACGGTGCTCCATCACGCACCACCATGGAGCGGCTACCTCGTAGCCGGCGTCGTGGGCGACATCTCCACGGCGGCTCTCAACAATGCGAGGCCCCTTCGGCGGCGGCGTCCATACCAGCCGGATCTGCTGCTGCTGCTCCGACTCTCGCTCGCTCCCTCGCGCTGCTGCTGCTCCGTCTCTCACTCGCTCGCGCTGTTGCTGCTACTCGGGCTCTCTCTCGCTCACTTGCGCTGCTGCTGCTGCCCGGGCTCTTGCTTGCTTGCTTGCGCTGCTGGTGCTGCTCCGGCTCTCGCTCGCTCACGCTGCTGCCGCTCCGGCTCTCGCTCGCTCGCGCTGCTGCTCTGGTCTGATGTAGCTACACATCAGTCGACTAAATCAACTTTTGGGTCAGTTGATTTTCAAGGGGTGGTGGGTCTCGCCGGAGTTAAGGAAGAACCACCCACAGCGGGGAGCGGGGCTCGCCGGAGAGGTACCCCACTATCTATCTTAGGGTTCTGGGTGGGGTGCTGCTCACTGGCGGTGTGGGGCGCAGAGGTGGTACGGTGGCGTGGGGATCGTCGGAGAAAAAGCTTGGCACGGGGGGCTAGAGGGCTGGCAGGGGCAGTGGCGGACCGACGGTGGGGAGTTGTTTCAGGGCAGCGAGGCGGCGGCAGACCGGCGGTGGGGAGTTGTTTCGGGGAGGTGAGGCGGCGGTGCGGAGTTGTTTCGGGGCGGCGAGGCGGCGCGGGGTTCGGCCGGTGGTGGCTGGCGGCTCAGGGGGTGTAGGTTGAAGATGAACTACAGGCCTCCCTAAACTATCCCATGTGAAGTGCCTCTCTGCTACCATTGCGTTCAGATTCGACAGTAACATTCAGATTCCAAAGTAAATTTCAGTTTTGACAGTTAAGTTCAGAGTCAACCGTTTTTACCTCATCTGTTGTAGTCAGGTGGTTTTTAGTGATGTAAATTTTACATCTATCACTTTTTGGTAATGCATTTTACATCATCTATTGGAGATGCTATTAGAATCCCACTTGAGATTAACGATGTCTGTCTTGTGCTGTTCAGCCTTGACGTCTTATGGCTCACCGGAGCTGCTCCAAGGATGGAACGATCCATCACAACAGAGTAGTGCCCTGGATGCCGTCAACAGATTCCTCAGATCTTCCTCCACACCTCCGACAGCCACCTCTTCCTCAACTTCTTCAGCGACCAACCCAATGATGTTGACAGGGGTGGGCATAAAAACCGACCAACCAAATACCGAACCGATACGGAAACCGAATAAACCGAATTTTCGGTTTTTTGTGCTGCCATAATTAAATTCAGTTTTTATGTTTAATAACCGAATTTAAATCGGTCAGTTTGCTATTAAGCCGATAACCGAACAAAAAACCGAAGTGCAACGAGTTCCTGACTTCCTGACTCCTGTACGAGCTCGAGGCTCCCTCCGTACGCTCCCGCACGTAGCGCCAAACGCGGGCGGCTGCGTGCGCGTCTCCAGGCTACAATCACACATCGTATGAAGGACCATGCATCCTCCTTGTCCCACGTTATGACTAGTACTTCTACTTTTCTTGACTTGGGCCCATCACTAACTCCAATACCCAACGCAAAAACTAGTACTTCTTGCGGCCGGGTGGAGTGTGCAGCATTTGTTTAGTCCCACATCGCTTGCGAACACTCAAGGGGGCAAGGCGCTGGCTAATATAAGACCGTGAGGTGTTTACTACTCATACCAGAAGCGCTTGCTACTGCGTAGTAAGCACTGTTCGGTAATAAACCGAAAACTGAACCAAAGTATCGGTTAACCGAAAAATCGGTTAGCCATTTTGGCTTGCTATTTTCAGTTTCTAGTTTTAAAAACCGAATTTAAAAATAAACCAAACGGTATAAACCAAATTGTCAGTTTCTACCGAAAGCCCGCCCCTAGATGCTGAGGTCGACACGGCTACGGCAAAGAGGTTGTACACTTGTCACATCACTTATTACTCTATGTCTATCCATTAGGGCTATTGTGGTTCAACGAAAAAACATAGCAATAGGATATTTTCCTATGGCACTCTACTATTCAATTATTCATGCATTTTATTGAAAGGAATGGAGCAAAACATCCACCTGGACCTACTTTTCAAAATCCTATGCATGAAAATAAGACAAAGTGCATTAGTGGTAGAATAACATTCTAACTGTACACGCTTTCATATGGTTTCACTTTATTTTGTCCATGTTTCTTTGCATTCCTCTGCTCCTCCTTTTCCTGTGAACCAAACACCCAAGTTGACAGAAATCATGTGTTCACAAATGCTCTATTTCCCATGTGCATTCCTATCCTATTCCGGTGTTTTTCCTCCTATCCCTGCGTTTTTAGAATCATGCAAGCCAAATGAGCCCTTACAGAATTACTTCAGTGACAGGTAGGTGTCAAAGAAAACTTTGTGTGGTTTGTCCTGCTCCTACCGCGATGTCGTCCACCTCACCTGAGCTGCTCCATCCACGGAAGCATCCACCAAACCAGACATCATGACTCCTGACCGTCTTTCGCTGCCACAGATCTCCTTCCCTGTCGTTGGCACCCACCGCAACGGCATCACCATCATCGACTCAGCAGATGAACCTGAGGAGTACACGGGTCCACAAGAGAGGTCGCACTCTTTTGTTTCTAGTTATGTTATGCATTGCTTAATATTACCTGCTACTTTATTTTCCTGTTCACCTCTTAGACTCCAAGTCAGGTCCAAGTTGATGTTCAAACTTGAGTTCTAATTTAGTTGTGGGGCACATATCGAGGCAGCAATAAATAGTGTCTCTGTCTAATATCTGGTTCACCTAGGGTATGCCTATGTTGTTCATCTTGGGTGGGAAACAAATAGTAAATCAATCATCAACTTTTTTTATTAAATTAAAGCAATCATCAGCCTACTATCATTATTTTTTGATCCATCCACTAGTTGTTACCATTACTCTAGATTTCTGCATGCTCTCCTTACATAATCTCACTATTTTTTGTATGCATGCCAGATATTGTACACAGTCATGTTGAACATGTAGTGAAAAAGAGAAGAGTTTCTGTGTGGCTATACAATGTCATGCAAACATCGCTCCATGGTGGGTTCAATGGCAAACCCTCCCCCCTCTCCAGATTGTAATCCAGAGGAAGTTATTTGTTCTGAGGCGGATTCAGACGCAGCTGACCACTCCTATTTACCCCCAAGGTGTTTGCTCTAACTTGACATGATGATGTTAGTTATATCACGCATATGTTTCCTTGCAGTGCCTACTTTCGACATCATATATGTCATTTTCTTAGTTTAGACATGTTCTGTAATGCCACCTGTTTAGCTTCAGTATCATATATGGGAATTATGCAGTCTCATGTCTTTTAGCCAGCCATAATATATGTGAAATGTGCAATGCCATCCTGTTTAACCAGGCATCATATATTTGAATGATATCTAGCCCATCCTTTTCTTCATTAAATTTCCATTTGTCGACAATGTTTGTATATTAAACTACTCTTCCTGTGAATCAGCCATTTGAGTGGGTGATGGAAAAATCTGGAGTGAAAACAAGGCCTTCAGAGTAGACAGTGCTACTTGTTGAAGCAGATCTCTTGCTGGGTCCCGATAGCTCCTCAAAGATGGATTCAGAGACATATAACCAGTCCTATTCCCCCACCGAGGTGTATGCTCTAACTTGGCACGATTCTACTCCTCATATCATGCATATGGTGTCTTGCATTGCATAGTTTAGACATCATATACACAATATTCAACACCATGTTCTTAGTTCAGACATCATATATGCAACTTCCCTCCACTTAGCATATAAATCACATATGTGAATTAAATCATGCGATCCTGGTTACTTAGATAACATGTAGGTGAATTATGTCATGCGATCATGTTTAGTTAGTCATCATATCTTTGAATTGTGTTATGCTATGCTATCCATTTTAGATAGACATCATATATGTGAAATTATGTCATGCTATCTGTTTTAATTAAACAATATACATGTCAATTATTTAATGCCCTCTTTTTCCCCACTATCTATTGCATCTATCTCTCATACAATGTATGTACATTCAATTATGTTTCTTGGTTATCAGCCATTTGAATTGGAGCGGGTGATGGATGTATCTAGCGGAGTACAAACACGGTCTTCAAATAAAACAGTGCTACCTCTTGGTGGAGATAGCACCCCGGTTGTACATGCACGAGAACTAGCCCTACCACACATAACCCAAACTCTCGCAGATTTTACCCCTACTTCGATGGACAGAGAACCAGCTTCACCCAATCTAACCCCAACCCCAGCAGATAGTAACCCAGTTCCTGGTGACACAGCACCATCTCCACCACAGAGCTCCCAAACAAGAGCAGTTAGTAAGGTAGCTCCAGTGCCCAAAGTGCCAGTACTACCATGGCGAACCCCAACTCCACCAGTTAGTACACATATTCCTGTGGAGGAAGCACAACCAGCCATTCATAGTTTAGCATCTATCGCATTTGATGTTGTTAAATCCTATGTGCGTATCTTCCCATCATGGAAATATTATACTGAAGATGAAGGAAAATGCCAGTTGTAGGTGTTTGTCCAGGAGTTATGTGTAAGTAATGTTATTCATGGCAATTACTTTGCTTTGTCCCATACATTCTACCTCCATGATGGTTATAATACAACACATTTTCCCATTTTTATCTATAGAGAAGGACCGATTTGGAAACTCGGGATGAGGTAACCTGGCTAATACCTCTGCTATCTTCAAGAATGCTTGGTGGCAGTATCGGAATTACCTGAAGAAAATGTACTTCACTGGCAAAGAAACTCATCAAATTCCCTTACGTTCTCCTGAGACACATTTACTGGACGATGATTGGGAATGCCTTGTTCTTTACTGGTCCCGAACCAAGAATGTGGTAAGATCTATGAGCTCATTTTATTTGAAGTACTATATGCTTGCGTCTTACTGTACTCTGTTCACGTAGAACAAGTGCTTAAACCTGAAGAACAATTGTTCTCATTTAAGATTCCATTGCTATCGTGTATACTTCTTTGCTCTTGTATCACTGTATTTACTCATACAAAATTATTTTTAAATTGAACTATCCAATGGAAACTCCAATGGCACAACAGGTATGTTTACACATGTTTCTTTAACATGTTTTCTCTTATAAATAGCTCTGTTGATTTCAATTTCAATTGTGTATATAGTTGACTTCTCATATCATGCACATTAGTAGCACCATAACAGGGCCAATAGTGTTGTTGTACATGTAGACCCGTGGTGCCCATCTGAAATCTTGTTGTGCCGTTTAGTTTCCCATGCTTTGTATTCTTTCAGTGCTACTTTATCTTGAAGTGATATGATTTCAACCATGTCTCTACTTTGATTTGGCAAGACAATGCAGTGACCATATGACATAGATATATGTTTGTTTGATGCTTTTATAATGTACTACTTGGCAATAGAAGACTTGGTAGTTTAATCTTGTCACCTTACTAATGAACTGGTTCACCGAAATGAGTTTCATATACTAGTACATGCTAAACCTATTATGTGGCTGCTTGTTTCTTCTTTTAGAATGCTGACGGAATATTGGGGAAGAGTGCCTTATTAAGAAATGATAAAGGAAGTAATGCAGATAAGGTTCTGGATCGTGAGACATCCTTGTTGGACTCCAACAAAGCTGATAAAATAGCTAAGGAAAACTATCTTGAAGACAGTGAGGCAACCCCAAAGTCCTGTCTTGGTTTACTGTTCGAGTTACTGGCCACTACCGCTTGCACAAGTTATTCAAACTCACTGTCTGAATCAGTTCGGTTTCTTGAGTCTCAACTACAAGTTGAAAGACATCGATCAGTTGTGCTGCGACAAGAAGCGGAAGGACTGCAGAAGTCCCTGGAGCATTCAGATGCATACTTTCTGGTGCAACAGCAAGCGTTGGAGGATTTTAGCGCCAAACAGGACAAAGCTAATAAGCTTGCTAAGCTTATTGCCAACATGGTGGATACCCAGGATAATGTTTCTTGAGCTCTTCTGAAGTTGTTTAAGTTATGGACTTGTTTTGCTGTTGTGTTTATTAGTACTGGTGGCTAATTTTGACAGCCAGTGTATGTAATATGCTGCTTTGTTCCCTATATTTGCATTGGTGGTGAACTTTGATGCCCCAATGGATGTAATATGTGTAATAGCTGTAATAGGCTAGCGTTAGTTGCTTGCTGATTTATTTATATCCTTATTGTCTTGTTTAGTTGTTTGCTTGTAGTGATTGTAGTTCTTCTTCCGCGTTTTTTTAGTGGCCACAATAACCTAGTTTTGGTAACTAGGCCACAATAATCATGGCAACACACGGACTATTGTAACCATGGGCCTCCTGCGGGCCGTAGGATCCGTCGGCCTTCTACGGGTCATAGGATCCATGGGCCTTTTACGGGCCGTAGGATCCATGGACTTTCTATGGGCCGTATGATCCATGGGCCTTCTATGGGCCGTAGGATCCATGGGCCTTCTATGGGGCGTATCATCATTTCACTAAACATGGGTCATACTATTCGTGGACCATAATGGGCCGTTAATAGGCCATATTTGATAACGCTATGAAAACAGCCCAACGGGTTAACGGGACACAAATGGGCCGAATGTAACCATGGGTTGTATTTGGCCCACAAACGGAACAGGCCAGTAATGGACCGTATCTAACTGAATTCTAGAAATGATCCCAAAAATAAATGGGCCCTTAGAAGGCCGAAAGTTAACATGGGCTGGAAATGGCCGATGGAATAATGGGCCGTTAATGGGTATAAAGTGATACACTGTTCATTATGGGTCAGTTTCATCTCGGGCCTTTAATGGGTCGAGAGTTACAAAGGGCCTCATATGGGCCGAAAGACATCATAGGCCATACATGGGCCGGAAGTTACAACGGGATGGAATCATATTGGATGGCCCAGATGAAGCTACTGGGCTTAATTCTGATAGGCCGTAATGGGCCAGTAGTAAGCGGGTCGTAAATGGGCTATATACGAACATGCCATTAACAGGCTTTCCTTGGGCTGGCCCATTACCTTTTGACCAAGTCAAATGGGCCGGCCTTTTCACCGAAATGGGCCTCTGTTGGGCCGTGCCACATGTCAACGTATCATAGGCGCCTCCTGTCCAATGAGTGGATGACATCTGTCCGAACGTTGAGCTGACACGTGTTTCCTCTGGCCAATGAGAATTTTACACATGGAAAATTCCCATTGGTTCGGGCTGTTAACGGGTTATCGAATCCAAAACCGGACCAGATAGCTTAACGGTGTCCCGTTACAGTGGATGCCACGTGTTGGTCACCCTTGATGAAAGCACTTCTATGACGTGCGATTTATCATCATGGAAGTGGATACTTCCGTGATGATAATTTTGGTAATGTCATGGAGCACTTCTACGATAGCACATGTATGACTATCTTGATTCTGTCATAAATTTTTCATGGATGTACATGCATGACAAAAAACGTGACCTATTGTGAGAAAGACGTATCATCACGGAAGTGTCTTTTTTGTAGTGCAACAAGCGCTATCGTTTTACGCCCCTGGCTAGGCATAAAGCATAGATCTAAGTGTTGTCATCTTTATTTCTAGGTCCATAGGATGCCCTCATGATTGATTCATATGGTGGCTTAATTCTTGTTCTAAGGAAGTGTTCGATACCCTTCCTTAGTGGAAATTGAAATTTCATATTGCCTTCTTTCATATCATTCACGACACCTATAATGCGTAAAAACGGTCTACCAAGTATAATTGGGCAAGATGGATTGCAATCAATATCAAGAACAATAAAATCTATTGGCACATAATTCCTATTAGCAAGAATAAGAACAACATTAATTCTTCACAAAGGCTTTTTCATAGTAGAATCCGCCAAGTGCAGATTTAGAGAACATTCTTCAATATTGGTAATACCAAGCACATCACATAAAGATTTCGAAATTGTGGAAACACTAGCACACAAAATCACATAAAGCAAACACTCATAATTTTTAATCTTGACTTTGATAGTAGGTTCCCATTCATCATGTAATTTTCTAGGAATTGAAATCTCTAATACCAACTTTTCTTCTAAAGCTTTCAACATGGCATCTACGATATGTTTAGTAAAAGCTTTATTTTTTTCATAAGCATGGGGTGAACTTATCATGGATTGCAACAAAGAAATACAATCAATCAAAGAGCAATTATCATAATTAAAGTCTTTGTAATCCAAAAGCACAGGAACATCACTAATTAAAGTTTTGACCTCTCCAAACCCACTTTTATCAATTTTTTCAAAAAGATTTCCACCCTCCAAATTATCAGGATGCCTTCTAACTAAAGTGACTCTTCTTTAGTCCCTTTATTATCAATTTTAATCTTACTAAACAAAGAATCAATAGACTAAACACCAATCACTTTAAGATCTTCATCATTTTTATGAAAGAAATCGCTAGAAAATGCTCTTTCTAAAAATTCTCTTTTAGCTCTAAGCATAGCGGTTCTTTTCTTACTTTCATACATAGAAAAATATAAAGCTTTAATTGATTCTTTGACCTTAGGCACAAAAATGTTCAACTTGATATTTTCTACGTGAAAAATTCCATCAATGCTTCTAGACATATCATCAATCTCATTCAACTTTTCTTCTATCGTATTGTTGAAAAGTTTTTGAGCATTGATAAATTATTTAATATTATTTTCAAGATCGTAGGTGTTCCTATTTTTATTGTAATAAGGATTACCATAGGAATTATGTGCAACATGTTCATGCTCAAGTTGCTTAAAATTCATGATTTGTGTTCTAAGGGAAATAATTTTCGCGGGTGGAAAATACTTAGTAATAAAAACATCTTTGCACTTATCCCAAGAATCGATACTATTGCGAGGCAAAGAAGAAAACCAAATTTTTGCATGATCTAAAAAGAAAATGGAAATAATTTCAACTTCACAATATCATTGTACACATATTTTTCTTTTGCACATCGCATAATTCTATGAATCTGTTAAGATGGGATGCGGCATCCTCATTAAGAGTACCAGAAAATTGATCTTTCATAACAAGATTCAACAAAGTGGCCTTAATATCACAAGACTCCGCACTATTGGTGGGGGAGCAATCGGAGTGCTAATAAAATCATTATTATGTTGACAAAGTCACACAACTTGGTATTTTCTTGAGACACCGCAACTACGCAAACAAGAACGAAAACAAAAACTGATTTGACAAGAAAACGACAAACAAAAAAGAGGGCGAATAAAAAGGCTAAATGTTGTGAAGTGGGGGAGATGAACACGAGAGGAAAATGGCAAATAAAGTAAATTGCAAGGAGATGAGATTTTTGATTAGGAACCTGATAGATGTTGATGATGTCTCCCCGGTAACAGTGCCAGAAATCCTTTCTTGATGGCTCGTGTCCGTGTCAGTATTCTCCCTGAAGAGGAAGGAATGATGCAGCACAGCTACGGTAGGTATTTCCCTCAGTAATGAGACCAAGGTTATCGAACTGGTAGGAGAACCAAGCAACACTATGTAAATGGTACCTGCACACAAAGAACAAATACTTCCAACCTGACGTGTAAAAGGGGTTGTCGATCCCTCCCGGGTAAAAGATAGATTTGATGTAGTAGATTGGATAAATAGATCTCGCGGAAACGTGAAATAAAATAAATAACAAAAAATTGCAGCAAGGTATTTTTGGGTTTTTGGAATAATAGATCTGAAAATAAAAGTGGCAAATAATAGATCGGAAAGAAAATATGATTAAGAATAGACCCGGATGAGGGATTCCTGGATTAAGGGGTCCTCAGGCATCTGGCCTGTGGGCATGGGCCGGACCAATGGGTTGTGAAGGTACAAGACTGAAGACTCTCTCCCGTGTCCGGATGGGACTCTCCTTGGCATGGAAGGCAAGCTTGGTGCCTGGATATGGAGATTCCTTTCTCTATAACCGACCTTGTATAACCCTAGTCCCCTCCGGTGTCTATATAAATTGGAGGGCTTAGTCCGTAGGAAGGACAATCATAATCATATAGGCTAGACTTCTAGGGTTTTAGCCATTACAATCTCATGGTAGATCAACTCTTGTAATACTCATATTCATCAAGATCAATCAAGCAGGAAGTAGGGTATTACCTCCATAGAGAGGGCCTGAACCTGGGTAAACATCGTGTCCCCTGTCTCCTGTTACCATCGACCCTAAACGCACAGTTCGGGACCCCCAACCCGAGATCCGTCGGTTTTGACACCAACATTGGTGCTCTCATTGAGAGTTCCACTGTGCGTAAAGTCAGGGTTGATGGCTCGCCTTGTGATCAAGGACAATATCACTGCCGGAGGAGCTCTGGCCTCAGGCCAAACCCTCTGTCTAGGTGGCTTTATAATGACCGCCCGTTCGGCCGGTGAGCCAACGATGACTTCTCGGGTCATCAAAAATCGCCTCTGAATTGACTCTGAATACTCAAAATGGATGGATCCAACGGAATTGTCGTCCTTGAACAAACTCCTTGATTGCATCGCCGCCTTGGGGGTCGCTACAGACTACGATTGGATTGGGCTTAAACCCGATCAGAGAGAAATCAAATCTCCATTGATCACCCATCAGATAGCGGTAGTAGAGGAGCAAAACAACAACTCTCCCTCTATAATGAGGACGAACTATGTTCGGATCTTCGAGCTCGAAGAGCCGGATACCTGTCCGCGAAACGACATGCCTTGTCCTTCGAACCAGGAATCAGACGGTAGACCTGAAAACTCGGTCGATCTCCCGGAACCTGAACTATCAAGCTCGGAAATTTCTAAAACTCCGGATCCCAAATTGGGTCAGGGTTCAGATTTAAATCCACCCACCCACCCAGATATAGGCGATCTCACATACCTACGGCAGCAGTCTCAGGAAACAGTCCATCACTTTTGGGCCAGATTCCTCCTTGTCAAGGACAAGATTAAAGATTGCCACGATGAAGACGCGATCTCAATATTCTGCAGTAATTGTACGGACGAAGGAATCCTCAACGACATCAACCATCGTCACGTATTACACTTTTCTGACTTGTCAACCACAGTACAGAAGTACTGCACAATGGAAAGCGCCTGGAAAACTCAGGCAGCTCACTGGGAACCACAAGTTTCCACTCAACCCCTCATCCGGGCAAAAAGGATGCACCCTCACGAGGCGTCCAACTATTGCTATCATCACTACAAAATACCAAAAAATTACTTTTACTACTGTTACCTTTTACTACCTTAACCACTACTATCATATTACTTTGCTACTAAACACTTTGCTGCAGATATTAAGTTTCTAGGTGTGGTTGAATTGACAACTCAGTTGCTAATACTTGAGAGTATTCTTTGCCTCCCCTTGTGTCGAATCAATAAATTTGGGTTGAATACTTTACCCTCGAAAACTGTTGTGATCCTCTATACTTGTGGGTTATCAAGACTATTTTCTGGCGCCGTTGCCGGGGAGCATAGCTCTATTCTTTGATTCACTTGGGATATATATCTGCTTATCATTATGAAGAACTTAAGAGATCCAAAAACCAAGATCTATCCCCAACTACGAGGGGAGGTAAGGAACTGCCATCTAGCTCTGCACTTGATTCACCTTCTGTTATGAGTAAGTTTGTGACACCAACAACTGCTTCTGCTATTCGTTTTGATATGTCCATGTTATTGATGATGCCACTTCTGCTATGCATGATACTTATGATGAAACTACCTCTATGCCTGATACTACTGTGCCACTTAGTGATTTTCTTGATGAACAAATTGCTAGGGCTAGAGAAATTGAAAATATTGAATCTGATGATACTGATGAAAGTGATGATGAAGAATCACTTGTTATTCCTAAGGGTTATGTTTTTTATCAAGAAGCCTCTTTCGCTATTTTAGCATGCAAAAATAGAAATGAACTAAAAAGGTTATTAGCTAAATGGAGTAAGCAATCTCTAAGTGCTAGAATGAAACCTGACCCTGCTTTTGCTACTTCACCTATCTGTGTTACTGATAAGGATTATGAATTCTCTGTTGATCCTGATATAATTACTCTAGTTGAATCTGATCCTTTTCATGGTTATGAATCTGAAACTGTAGTGGCACATCTTACTAAATTGAATGATATAGCTACCCTGTTTACTAAAGATGAGAGAACTCGCTACTTTTATATCCTTAAAATATTTCCGTTCTCATTAAAGGGTGATGCTAAGATATGGTTTAATTCTCTTGATCCTGGTTGTGTGCATAGTCCCCAGGATATGATTTATTACTTCTCTGCTAAATATTTCCCTGCTCATAAGAAACAAGCTGCTTTAAGGGATATATATAATTTTCTGTAAATTGAAGAAGAGAGTCTCCCACAAGCTTGGGGGAGGCTTCTCCAATTACTTAATGCTTTGCCTGATCATCCTCTTAAGAAAAATGAAATACTTGATATCTTTTATAATGGACTAACCGATGCCTCCAGAGATTACTTGGATAGTTGTGCTAGTTCTGTTTTCAGGGAAAGAACACCGGATGAAGCTGAAATTTTATTGAACAATATGTTGATAAATGAAAATAATTGGACACCTCCGGAGCCAATTCCTGAGTCTATTCCTAAACCAACTCCGAAGAAGAGGGGTATTCTATTTCTCAGTCCTGAAGATATGCAAGAGGCAAAGAAATCTATGAAAGAAAAATTTACCTCATATTGAAGAAATACATGGTCTTAATTTACCGCCTATTGAAGAAACATATGATCTTAATCCTTTACCTATTGAAGAAACTCATGGTCTTGATAACTCGACACAGGTAGTAAAGGTAAATTCTCTCTATAGATATGATAAAGCTGAAATCCCATTTAGTAAATTTGCTAGCCCATGCTTAGATGAGTTTGATAAATTTATGGCTGAGCAAGAAGATTGTAATGCTTATTTTGGTAGACAATTGAAATACAATTCAAATATGCTTGAACACTTGGGTGATTATATGGCTAATGTTAAAGGTGAACTTAAACTTATTAGTAAACATGCTTCTATGGTTACCACTCAAGTAGAACAAGTACTTAAAGCTCAAAATGATTTGCTCAGTGAATTGAATAGAAAAGATAATGATAATGTTGTTAGAGTGTCTACTAGAACTGGTAGAATGACTCAGGAACCTTTGTATCCTGAAGGCCATCCTAAGAGAATTGAGCAAGATTCTCAAAGAAATAAAATAGATGCACCTAGTCCTTCTAAAAGGAAGAGAAAGAAAAATGATGGGACTTTGCATGCTTCTAGTGATCCTATTGTTGAAACACCTGAGAATCCAAATGATATTCCTATTTCTGATGTTGAAACTCAATCTGGTAATGAACCTGAAACTAGTAATAATGTTAATGATAATGTTCATAATGATGCTCAACCTAGTTATGATAATGATGTAGAAATTGAACCTGTTGTTGATCTTGATAACCCATAATCAAAGAATCAACGTTATGATAAGAAATACTTTGTTGCTAGGAAACATGGTAAAGAAAGAGAGCCTTGGGTTCAGAAACCCATGCCTTTTCCTCCCAAACCATCCAAGAAAAAGGATGATGAATATTTTGAGCGCTTTGCTAAAATGATTAGACCTATCTTTTTGCATATGCGATTAACTGATATGCTCAAAACCAATCCTTATGCTAAATACATGGAATATATTATTACAAATGAAATAAAGATACCGGAAGCTGAAATTTCCACCATGCTTGCTAATTATACTTTTAAGGGTGGAATACCAAAGAAACTTGGAGATCCCGGTGTGCCAACTATACCATGCTCCATTAAAAGTAATTGTGTTATAACTGCTTTATGTGATCTTGGAGCCGGTGTTAGTGTTATGCCTCTCTCTTTATATAGTAGACTTGATTTGAATAAGTTGACACCTACTGAAATATCTTTGCAAATGGCTGATAAATCAACTGCTATACCTGTCGGTATTTGTTAGGATGTGCTTGTTGTAGTTGCAAACGTTACTATTTTAACGGACTTTGTTATTCTTGATATTCCCGAGGACGATAGTATGTCTATTATTCTTGGAAGACCCTTTTTGAATACTGTAGGGGCTGTTATTGATTGCACTAAAGGAAATGTCACTTTTCATGTTAATGGTAATGAGCATACGGTACACTTTCCGAGGAAACAACCTCAAGTTCATAGTATCAACTCTATTGGAGAAATTCCATCAATTATATTTGGAGGTTTTGAATTTCCTCTTCCTACTGTCAAGAAGAAATATGATATTCTTATTATTGGGGATGTGCATATCCCCGTTGATGTAACATAGTGTTATTCGAAATTTCTCCAGTTCCATGTTATTCGGAATGAGTTCGTTAACAAGACTTGATCAACCTTGTTAGTGGATTCCTTTTGATGAGCATGAGATGGATGAAACTAGAAGGCACAACCTTCTGTATCCCACTTTTACTTTCTGTTATTTATATTAAATAAAATAAAAATAAATATTTTTCTGTCTGTTATCTGATTATCCGTGCAATATAAAAATACCTCGAAAGTAAAAGTTCTCCAAATGCCCTGAAATTTAAATGTGATTTTTTCTAGAATATTTGAGAATATTCGGCACTGAGAACACAGCAGGGGGGCCAACCACCTGCCCACAAGGGTGGAGGGTGCGCCCTACCCCCCTGGGCGTGCCCCCCTGCCTCGTGGGCCCACGGTGGCCCTCCTCCACTCATTCTTTCACCCATACACTCCTTCTTCCTCCCCCAAACATGAATATCCAGCTCAAGCACAAGCTCTAGCTCATCTTGCTGCCATTTTCGATCTCCTTGCTCAAAGCACCTCTCACAAAACTGCTTGGGGAGATTGTTCCTTGGTATGTAACTCCTCCATTGGTCCAATTAGTATTTGTTCTAGTGATTTATTCATTGCAAATTTGTGCTGCCTAGGTGACCATGTTCTTGAGCTTTCATGTCAAATTTATATGGTTCCAAGTAGTTTTGATGCATGATATAGGCCCTAGGCACTTGTAGGAGTAGTTGCTATCAATATTATCGAGTTTGGTTTACTTTTATTTTTAAGTTACTAAAAAATTTCAGAATTTTTCAGAGGAAGAAATATGCTTAGGAAAATGTTCCAAGGTGGTTCTTCAAGGAAGCAAGGACCCAGGCTTGCAATGCATGATGTTGATGACGAGCCACCAAGAAATGCCCCAGTGCGTCCTTGTGAATGGCCTTCTGAGAACTTTATGGATCAAGCGGGAATTAAAGAAGAATTTAACGCATATTTGCGAAACGCTGATCTCGTGAGCTTCAAGGAAGAGAAGTGCAGTCAGTATCACAACCTCACCAGTACATTTGTGAGGAGGTTTGAATTTTCAACTTCGCGTAATTCTCCAACTGTCCTGTTTGATCTTTATGATAAATCTTACACTATGGACTTAGAGGATTTTACCACTGCATGCAAACTTCCACAATGGGGTAGTATAAGGGATCCTCGCAAATCTGAATTTAGAGATTTTCTTGCTAGCATAACTGTGGGAGAATCTAGAGATATTACACAAGCTACCATAGGGAGCATTCACTTTCCTGCTATACATTATTTTGCTCTCTTCATAGGTAGATGCATCAATTGTAAACATGTTAGGAGATAAATCTTATAATTTGGGAGCCATTGTTGCACGTAGGATGCATCTTAATAGATTAAATGGAGATTTCTTTGGAGGAATTTATGCAACACGCAAAGCTAATTTTCTTGGTATAGCCATACGCGAAGATGATATTGAATTACCACCTGCTTATCTAGATTTTAATGCTATGGTTCACCACCAGTTTGTTGAGAGGAATGAATCACCTCTCCAGTATCGACTAATCTTTGACAGATGCCGTGCTGTCTGTATTACTCTCCCTGCTCCTACCTTCTTTGATTATCAGGCCAGAGGAAGATATACTATTACCAGAGAGGAGGCAGATGAGTACGAGAGGAGAAAGGAGGCCGCTCATCGCCACGATGCAGCTCAGCAGGCTCTTATATGCATTACTGTTGATCTAACAAAAGAGCCCACATTTCCTTGTCTTCTCCTGTTTATTGAATGCTTACAGATTCCAGCTTAGTCCAATGCACGTGCACTATTATTATTATTCACACTATTTGGTCGTGCAAGTGAACGGCAATTATGATGATATATGCTGGACTGGCTGAGATGAGAAAAGCTGGTATGAACTCGACCTCTTTTGTTTTTGTAAATATGATTAGTTCATCGTTCCTGATTCAGCCTATTATGAATAAACATGTTTGCAATGACAATTAGAGATCATAGTTTCTTGCGCCATGCTTGATTAGCTATGAGTTATAATGGTTTACCTTGCGTGCCAACATGCTATTAAAATGGTTATGATGTGGTATGATAGGGTGGTATCCTCCTCTGAATGATTTAAGTGACTTGACTTGGCACATATTCACGCATGTAGTTGAAACAAAATCAACATAGCCTTCACGATATTTATCTTCATGGTGGATTATATCCTACTCATGCTTGCATTCGGTGTTGATTAATTTTAATGCATGTTCATGACTGTTGTCGCTCTCTAGCTGGTCGCTTCCCATTCTTTTGCTAGCCTTCATCTGTACTAAGCGGGAATATTGCTTGTGCATCCAATCCCTTAAAGCCCAAAGTTATTCCACATGAATCCACTATACCTACCTATATATGGTATCTACCTACCGTTCCAAGTAAATTTGTATGTGCCAAACTCTAAACCTTCAAATAAATATCCTATTTTGTATGCTCGAATAGCTCATGTATCAACTAGGGATGTCTGTATCTTCCATGTGAGGCGGGTTATTCTCAAGAGGAGTGGACTCCGCTCCTCTCTCACGAGATAAATGGTTGGTCACCGGGATGCCCAGTCCCGTGCTTTATGCAAACTAAATCAAAATAATTGCAAACAAAACTACCAATGGACTCTTGTTAGTAGGAGGCACTCGTTGTTTCGAGCAAGCCATGGATTGATGCTTGTTGGTCGAAGGGGGGTATAAACTTTACCATTCTTTTTGGGAACCGCCTATAATGTGTGTAGCATGGAAGATATCGCCATCTCTTGGTTGTTATGTTGACAATGAAAGTATACCGCTCAAAATATTATTCACCTCTATTTCAAATCCGAGCTCTGGCACCTCTACAAATCCCTTCTTCCCTCTGCGAAGGGCCTATCTATTTACTTTTATGCTGAGTCATCATCTTCTTATTAAAAAGCACCAGTTGGAGAGCACCACTGTCATTTGCATTCATTAATGTTAGTTTACATTGAGTATGACTTGACTGGATCTCTTTTACCATGAATTACAATGTCTAGTCAGTCCTTGGTCTTTAAAGGTGCTATGCATTTATGTTTTGCGGTCTCAAAAAGGGCTAGCGAGATACCATCTTGTTATATCATATTATGATTGTTTTGAGAAAGTGTTGTCATCTGAGATTTATTATTATGGCTCGCTAGTTGATTATGCTATTGATATGAGTAAACTTGAGGCCTATGCATTATTGTGAATGTGGTTAGTTATAATCTTTGCTGAAAACTTGAATGTTGGCTTTACATATTTACAACAACAAGAGCAAACAGAGTTTGTAAAAGTTTTTCTTTATCACTTTCAGTTTGTCAACTGAATTGCTTGAGGACAAGCAAAGGTTTAAGCTTGGGGGAGTTGATACGTCTCCAATGTATCTACTTTTCCAAACACTTTTGCCCTTGTTTCGGACTCTAACTTGCATGATTTGAATGGAACTAACCTGGACTGACGTTGTTTTCAGCAGAATTACCATGGTGTTATTTATGTGCAGGAGGAAACGTTCTCGGAATGACCTGAAACTTCACGGAGCCACTTTTCAGAAAATAAGAAAAATACCAGCAAAAGATGAAGGCCAGGGGGCCCACCACCTCTCCAGGAGGGTGGGGGCGCGCCTGCCCCCCTAGGGCGCGCCCCCCTACCTCGTGGGCCCCCTGTTGCCTCTTCGACTCCAACTCCAACTCCATATATTGAGTTTCGGGGAGAAAAAATCAGGGAGAAGAAATCATCGTGTTTTACGATACGGAGCCGCCGCCAAGCCCTAAAACCTCTTGGGAGGGCTGATCTGGAGTCCGTTCGGGGCTTCGGAGAGGGGAATCCGTCGCCATCATCATCATCAACCATCCTCCATCACCAATTTCATGATGCTCACCGCCGTGCGTGAGTAATTCCATCGTAGGCTTGTTGCACGATGATGGGTTGGATGGGATCTATCATGTAATCGAGTTAGTTTTGTTAGGGTTTGAACCCTAGTGTCCACTATGTTCTGAGATTGATGTTGCTATGACTTTGCTATGCTTAATGCTTGTCACTAGGGCCCGAGTGACATGATTTCAGATCTGAACCTATTATGTTTTCATCAATATATGAGTGTTCTTGATCCTATCTTGCAAGTTCATAGTCACCTATTATGTGTTATGATCTGTTAACCCCGAAGTGACAATAATCGGGATACTTACCGGTGATGACCGCAGTTTGAGGAGTTCATGTATTCACTATGTGTAACATCCCAAAATTTCAATTTGAAATGTTATACATTAGATCATCATTGCATATCATATTTCATTTGTGATTGGTTTTGATCCTAGAATTTCTACGCAACTCAAGGACCCATGGAGAGAGATGGTGAATTCATTATTTTCATATTTGAGTTTTCTCAAATGTTGAGAATAGGATCATTTGATTTTATTTATTTTATCATCAATTATTTCTATTACAAAAATATGAGAGAGGGAATGAAATGACTTTCCCAAAATAAAGAAATATTGAGGATTTAATAATAAAATCAAATAAGATTTTATTTCGGAGTTTTTCATTATTTTATTTGAATTTAGGAAAAATGTGTGTTTTTCAAAATTGCATTTAGGCCCCAAATAAATGTTCACCTTGTGCGGCTTGATTTTAGAAGCCAGTGAAAATTTATTTCGGAATTTTAAGAGTCCATTTAGTATTTCTTTTTATTTTTCTTCTGCGCGTAAAAAAACGAACCGACCTAGGACCGTGTCCGACTAGGACTCCCGGCCCGTTAGGCTATATATAGCCGGGGAAGGCCCAGCCGAAACCCTAGCAAGCCCCAGCCGCCCCAAGCCGCCCAAGCCGCACCCGCACACCGCGCCACCTCTGCCGCTGCCGCCGCCGCCGCCCGCCGCGCCATCGCCGGAACCGGACGCCGCCGCCGCCGACCGGCCACACGAGGTCCGCAGCCGCCTCGATTTCCATGCCGATTCTTTTTATTTATTTATTTTCGAAAAACCGTTCGGTTTTTCCGTCGCTTTTTTTAGATTCGGTTTTTTTAAATAGATCGATTTTTCCGATTTATTTAAATAGCGAGCGTTCGTCCGTTCGTTCGTTCTAAAGAACATTCGTCGTTTTTCTTTTCTCGCATTAAATCCGCAATTTTTCTGATCGTGATTCCTGATCCGATTTTTGTTTTAGTATAACTTTTCGCTCGTTTATCGGAATCACGCGATTCAAGCGCCTGGAGTTTCGTCTCGAAACCCTCTATCCGTTTAACCAACTTAAATAAGTTTTTGCTACTATAAAATTTGCCCTAGATCCAGATTAGTAGAACGAAGTTGTTTTCTTTCGCCGTTTGATTTTCGTTGCTTTGTTCGATTTGATTCTTTTTGCCAACCGGAGTTCTTAAGTTGAACCTTCTCGTTAGATCTCTTATTTGAGTTTTACCCGTGCATTAGATGAGTACTTATTGTATGCTTGTTTATTTTGTCTGCGGTAGAATACCCGGAGTGCGCCGCTTGTTACTTCGAATCGCTAGGTTTCCCGGATCATCGGCAAGGCAAGTAACACTTTGATCATACCTTTTCTACTACCCAGTTTTATAGCATTAGATCAATCCTCACACATTGCATGATTAGGATCTAATTAAATTATGGGATTGGAAGTAGTTGAGGTAGTACCTATTACCTGTTTTATTATCAAACCTTTGGGAGTTACTTCTACGTTTGCCATTATGTTATGCTATGCTAGTAGACGTGGATTGGGTGAGTGATATTCATGACAGATGTGAGTTTGTTTATTAATGGTTTATCTAAGGTGGCAACTTAAACACACATATGGGTGGATTGAGGTACCTGGTTATTCCAGGATTGCCTGTCTAGGCACCTGGGTAGACCAGATTGCCTGTTTCTTTTGGACCGCCACCCAGGCTCAAAGGGATCATGAGATTTTTCATACTAGAAACTTCCGTGTGCAGCCACAAGCCATTATGGGCTCTGGCATAGTTGAATAAGTCGTGCAAACTCTTACAGGGTAGACTAGCAGATGTAGGGGAAAGTAGGTGTAACGGTCTATCCATCGTAAGGTGCTAGCGCTTCTTAAAGACTGTGTCTCGGTCATCCGTCTTCTCAAACACCATGAAGTGCGAGAAACCAAACGGAGGCGATCGAGTCTTGTGGGGAAAAGTGCGCAAACCTCTGCAGAGTGTAATAACCTAATCATGATTAGCCGTGTCCCCGGTTATGGACATCTTGAGTATCTAGTACCTGGATTATCATGTGAATCTCAACATGTTACTCTAAATTAATTTTGTTGGGTTTTGTTTAATGATGATGCTTAATTGGGATTGAGAATGCTGTCAACCATTCTCAATGTTTAACAACTACCATGATAGTTAAATAAATTTATTCCTTTGTAGTAGGGAAAAATTGGCTTTACGCAAAGCTATAACCATAGAGCTTTCCACCAGCCAAATATGCATATAGTATAGTTGTTTCATTCCATTACTCTCTATGTGTTACCTTGCCAGCATATTCCATGTGTTAACCCGTTTCGGGCTGCAACATTAATGTTGCAGACTTTTCAAACAACGATTAATGAGTTTTTAGGTCGTGGTTCTATACTCAGTGATGCTGTTGGAGTTGATGGACTCACTTATCTTCCGAGCCTTCCGCTGTTATCGTTATTAGATGGCCTTAAGCCATATTTATTGTAATAAATTCTCTATGGAGACCCTCGATGTAATAAGTGTGTGATTGCTACTCTGTTATAAATCCTCCGAGTACTGTGTGGTGTCAGCATTACTGATCCAGGGATGACACCGGAGCACAGAGATCAGACTGTTTGAGGTCTGGTCACTACAGAGATGGTATCAGAGCACACGCTGACTGTAGGACACGACCACTAAGCTAAAAGACCTAGATCACTATCCACTCTCTTCCCATCTGACCTCTCATCTTTTCTACTCTTTTAGGATGGTGGATGCAAGGAACAATTTCACGCAACCGGATGAAGATACACCCTTTGGACGTCACTTGAAGGAAGTCACTAGATACCTGAACATAGGAGTACCAAGCTTCACTGGAACCTACAACGCCACTTTACCTGAAGAAGAGCGCTGGATGATTCAAGTTCAAGTTCCAGGAAGGACGTTCATGCCAGTCACTAAGCCCATAGAGTTTTCTTTCGATGCACCAACTTGGAGTCTAGGAAAGAGCATGGCAGCTCACATCGCCATGGGACGCATTGGAGAATTCTACCGCAATGATCTCAAGGATACTATCTACCAGATTTGTGGGCGCCGAGATGAGCACTGGGAGATGATTAGCACCAGAAGGGATAGATCCATTGCAGCTTGTATCCAGGAATTAAACCAGCACATTCGACGACAGGAGAATTAGATGTGCGCCGACTTGATAGGTCTGAAGAAGGCAAGGACAAGAATCAAGGAACTGGAGGAAGAACTCAAGGCTACACGTGAAGATTATGAAGTGGAAATTGAAGTATTGGTGGAGAAGAATGACGATCTGATCAAGAAGATCGGGATATTTATGGGAGACCCTACACAAGTAGATGAAGACGAAGAACCCAAGGAGATTAGCCCGAAAGACTACATCATCATCAACGACACAGACTCGGACCCAGACGAAAGCGATGATGACTATGTTGATGAAGCTGGAGCAGATATCATGGAGTCTGCAATCGAAGAATATTTCTAGTAGACCACCTCATCAGTAGTAGTAGTAGTCCACCATGTAAATATAGTAGTCCGAGCACTTTTGCGATAGATAGATCGATTGTATGCCCTTGTTTGATTGAATGAAGTGAATTGTTTGCTTTTGCCGCATGTGCATATGGGTAGTGTTTTCTCTTTAGACCCCCTCTATTCTTACATCTCATCTTTTCTAAACCCTCAGATGCCTCTGAGACGTGACCCTGGATTTACCTTTCCACCGGAGCTCACCCAATTGATCCAGCAGCAGAACACATTGATGCAGTTGCTAGTCCAGAATCAGAACCATGGGAACAACAACAACAACCCACCACCACCACCACATGTTGATCACTTAGCCCGATTTCCTAGGCTGAATCCGCCGGTGTTTTCCAGTAGCACCGAGCCGATAGTAGCAGATGATTGGCTCCGCAAGACAGCTAGAGAGTTGACCACAGCAGTATGTACGGATGCGGAAAAGGTGAAGTTTGCCGCACATCAGCTTGAAGGACCCGCAGCATCATGGTGGGAGAATTTCACAGCCACTTTCCCTGTCGACACTATCACATGGGACCAGTTTCAGCAAGCTTTCGTACTGCCCATGTTTCAGCAGGAGCTATGGCCATGAAGAAGCGTGAGTTTCGCAACTTGCGCCAAGGAGGACGGACAGTTGGCCAGTATGTGGAGGACTTTAGTAAGTTAGCACGTTATGCCCCAGATGATGTTGCTACGGATGCATCTAAGCAGGAGAAGTTTCTAGAAGGACTGAATGATGAGTTGAGCATGCAGTTGATGGTAGCAACCTTCAACAACTACCAGGAGTTGGTAGACCGTGCGCTTATGATTGAAGGCAAGCAGCAGCAAATTGAGAACCGCAAGAGGAAGTATGGACAAGGGAAATACAATTCAGGAGCTCAGCAGAAGCCACGTTTTACCCCTAGATCGGGAGGACATTTTCAGCATACCCATGGAGGAGGTAGCTCGCACAATCACAATGGCACCAAGAATGGTAATGGCAATGGAGGAAGCAACGGCCAAAATCTCACCAACCCATCAACCCCAGCCAAGAAGGACCTGAGCCAAGTCACTTGCTTTAAGTGTCAGAAGACCGGACATTATGCCAATGAATATCCTGATGGCCAAAATGGCAATGGAAGTTCTGGGAAGAAGTCGAACCCTTTCAACAGGGGACAGGTGAACCACGTTAACATGGAGGAGGTTGAAGAGCAGTCGGATGCTGTAATTGGTAAGTTTTTGGTTAAGTCATTTACTGCACTCGTTCTTTTTGATACTGGTGCATCGCATTCATACATATCAAGGGGATTTGTGGATAAGTATAACTTGCCCACTAAGGTTCTTAGAACACCTATGCTAGTAAGTCCACCAGGAGCAGAGTATATGGCCAGTCAAGGATGTTTTCAAGTGCCATTGAGTATAGGTGGGCATGTGTTTCCCTCGGATTTGATCATTTTGGAATCACAAGGATTGGATGTAATTCTGGGTATGGATTGGTTGTCGATGTACGAAGGAAACATCGATTGCGCCAGTAAGACAATTTTGCTTACCACCCCAGAAGGGAGAAGGATCAAGTATGTATCCCGGCATGTGCCCAAGAGGACTCTAGTAAATTGTTTAACAGGAGTAGTGCAGGAGGAAGTACCAGTGGTAAGGGATTTCCCTGAAGTATTTCCAGAAGAGTTGCCAGGCATGCCACTGGATAGAGATATTGAGTTTTTGATTGAGCTATTGCCAGGCACTGGGCCAATATCGAAGAGACCATATAGGATGCCAACAAAGGATTTGGTGGAAATTAAGAAGCGGATTAAGGAGTTATTGGATAAAGGATATATTCGCCCAAGTTCTTCGCCTTGGGGATCGCCAGTACTTCTAGTAGAGAAGAAGGATGGATCGTTAAGGATGGTTGTTGATTATCGAGGATTGAATGAAGTAACGATCAAGAACAAGTACTCACTACCAATGATTAATGATCTGTTTGATCGATTGCAAGGAGCTAAGGTATTTTCCAAGATCGATCTGCGATCAGGATACCACCAGTTGAAGATTCGAGAACAGGATATTCCTAAGACAGCTTTTACCACCAGGTATCGGCTGTATGAGTATACCGTTATGTCATTTGGTTTGACTAACGCACCTGCCTATTTTATGAACATGATGAACAAAGTGTTTATGGAGTTCTTGGCTAAGTTCGTCATGGTGTTCATTGATGATATACTGGTTTACTCGAAGAATGAAGAAGGGCATAAGGAACATTTGCGATTGGTACTTGAAAAGCTCAGAGAACATCAGTTGTATGCCAAGTTCAGCAAATGTGAGTTTTGGCTGAAGGAACTAGGATTTCTCGGACATGTTATATCCGGAGAAGGAATATCAGTTGATCCCACAAAAGTTGATACCGTGACCAAGTGGGAAGCACCAACCACGGTTAGAGAGATTCGGAGTTTTCTTGGACTCGCAGGATACTGCCGGAGATTCATTGAGAATTTCTCAAAGATTGTGAAGCCTATGACGAAGTTATTAAAGAAGGATACCAAGTTCAAATGGACTAAGGAATGTGAGGCTAGTTTCCAGGAGTTGAAAAAACGCTTGGTTACATCACCAGTGTTGATTTTGCCAGATCAGACCAAGGACTATGAGGTGTACTATGATGCTTCACGTCGAGGACTTGGAGCAGTGCTTATGCAGGAAGGGAGAGTTGTTTCATATGCCTCAAGACAACTGAAGCCTCATGAGTTGAATTATGCTACGCATGATTTGGAGTTAGCAGCTGTGGTGCATGCATTGAAAACATGGAGACATTTCCTCATTGGAAACCATTGTGAGGTGTACATGGATCATAAGAGTTTGAAATACATTTTCACACAGAAGGATTTAAACCTCAGACAAAGGAGATGGTTGGCGCCCACCGTGGGGCTATTGCACGATGGTTTCCGGTTCTTGGAGGGCCACTTTGAAGGACTCGAGGGCTACGCTGTAGGCCGGATGACTAAGAGTCGTCGCGGCAAGCTCTACATCGACGACGCAGGCTGGGTCCCCGAGGCCGGCTCAATTGAGTATCGGTACCGGGTCCCCTTTGGTAGCATTCACGTTTTCATTGGCAAGATCGGTGAACCGGGCCTTGAGCCGGACATCTGCACCGACCTCGTCGAGATGGCTCAGTGTGCGCGATCCGCTCGGGTTAAACCGTCCATGAAGCATGCCTTCGTGGGAGTCATCCATGAAGGAAGTTATGAGGACAGATCGGAATTTCGCGGTGCGACCGTCGTTTGTTCCGGTGACGAATCTTCGACCGGAGAAACTGAATCTCTTTATCAGCTACAAGATGGCCAGATTGGGAGCTGTTCCGATGGCGACAGTATTCTGGACCCCTCTGATCTGCCCAACTGGGTTGGAATATTCATGGCCGGAACACAAGCAGCGCTTCATTCTTCGACAGCTGCGGCAACGATCTCCGGTTCAGCAGCGGTGATGGCTGCCGGGGCAGGAGGCCCTGTGCACCCGCCGCCTCAGGTTCTATCAGAACTATTTGATGCATTGGCTGTGCTTATGGCGGAAGTTAATCCGCCAGATCAGGATGTTCACAACGCGGAGATTGCAAAGGTAAAGGAACAGATCACCCAGGCCAAGGCGGATCTGGCGGCTGAGGACACTAGGATGGCTGCAGAGCGGGCCACTTTAGACGCACAGGCCTACAGGCTTATGTTGGACCAGAGCGCGTCGCATGAAGTCATGAGGAGGAAGCACCGATCCTGCTTACCTCCGGTTTTCGAGGCCAGAGACCTTTTCAACACTCCAGGACCAAGAGCCGGCAATCCGCTGGAGGGAAACCGGGCAGAAGCCCCTGGGACCGGTGCACCGGTTCAGCCTCGTCAGATGGACCCGGCTCGTCAAAACACCGTTATACCTCAGGCTGCTTTAACACCTCCGGGTCACTACTCCAACCCAATGGACAATCTTGTTGCCACTGCTGCATGGCTGGAGGCCATTCCAATTGAAGGTGACTCGCCGCAGGTAGTAGAGACGCGACGGGTCAAGGAACTTCTGAGGACAGCTTTGGCCCAATAGGAAGCGTACTCGTACAGCCGCGACCGGATCCACTCGACCCCTCGTCCAAGCTGGAGCTACAGCAGACATATGGATGAACCAGCAGTGTCGAGTAATGAACGACGTGGGGCACCCCGTGACAACAACCCGGCGGGTGGTGTTGATAACGCTCAGGGAGTGGTGGACCGGGCCCGCGCGTGCAGGGAGGCCGAGTTAGCCACACAGCATCAGGCTCGGCAGCTCACGCCGGTTCGTCCAACCACCTTGACTGAACCTGGTGTTACTTATAGTTCTTTGGGGGTGCCTTGCCTTATCCCCGCTTTACGCAACGTGCGCCTGCCCAAGGATTTCAAAGGCCCGCGCAAGGTACCAAATTACACGGCGGATCAACCTCCAGAGACATGGGTGGAGAGCTATGAGATGGCCATGGAGATGCTTGATGTGGATGACACGGCGTGTGCGAAATACTTCACCATGATGCTTGAAGGAATGGCCCGTACTTGGTTAAAAAGCTTGCCAGCTAATTCTATCAGTTCATGGGCCCAATTACGAGCCCGGTTTATCAGCAATTTCAAGGATACCTGTAAACAGCCTATGTCGATAGTGGACTTAGCTGCATGCGTCCAGGAGGAAGGAGAATCAACGACTCATTGGGTGCGCTGGGTTTCACAAGTGTTGCACTCCTCAGACCGCATCAACGCTGACACTGCAGTATTAACCCTAGAAGGCAACTGCCGGTTTGGGCCCCTGAAGCTGAAGTTGGGACGGATGAAGCGCCATTGCACCGACATGGGGACCCTCATGGCCGCTTTGGTGAAATATGCTGATTCTGATAGTACCAAGGATCCCGAATCTGATGATGACAAGACAAGGAAAGGGAAGAAGAACAGCAGCTCCAAAGGTCAGCAGCATCACTGGGCAGGCAATGGTGATGGAGGCAAGCGTAAAGCGGATGGTACATGGACTTTGTGGCTAATACCAACGCACAGGACAATGGCCAGCGACGCAAGGGTAGACCGAAAAATCGTAATGGAGCACCCAACCCTAACCCAAACCGCCTAAACTATATGCTAAGCCAGCCCTGTCCAAGACATGGGACGAAGGAGGCGCCAGCAAACCACCTTTGGAAGGATTGTTTTATTATGCAGGAGTTCAAGAATTCTAATAATTTCCGGTATGATCACGAATCTGGCAGTGGCCGGGCCGGGTTACGGTGGAGGAAGTTCCGGTTCAGGATTCAATGGTAATCCGGGCGGACATAATGGTCAAAATAGTCAGAACAACCAGGGTGGTTACAATCAGCAGTAGCAACAGTCAGGTTACCAGAGCAACCCAAAGCAGTTGAGTAGTGGGCAGTACCATGTCTTCACCACTAGCTTGGACAAGCAAGACCAGAAGGTTCAGAGGCGGGCGGTCAACTCTGTTGAACCGGCCGTACCACGTTATCTACGTTGGTCTGAACAACCAATCATATGGAGCAGAGAGGATCAGCCTCCACAGGTCGATAATCCAGGTCAGTTGGCTCTAGTGGTGGTGCCTCGGGTGGGAGGGTATAAGTTCACCAAGGTGCTCATGGATGGAGGGAGTAGCATTAACATCCTGTATTATGAGACCTTCCGTCGTATGGGGCTAACAGATAAAAATCTCAAACCGTCTAATATAGTGTTCCACGGTGTAGTGCCAGGCAGATCAGCGTATCCCATTGGTAAGATAGCTCTGGAAGTGGCCTTTGGGGATGACCATGATTCCAGGTCGGAGACATTGACGTTTGAAGTGGTGAAAATCCAGAGTCCGTATCACGCCCTGTTTGGGCGACCGGCTTACGCCAAGTTTATGGCACGGCCCTGTTATGTGTATTTGCAGCTCAAGATGCCGGGTCACACGGGGGCAATAACGGTTCATGGAAGCCGCAAAATCGCTTTGGAATGCGAGGAAGGAGATGCGGCTTATGCAGAGTTGGTTTGTGCCACCAAGGAGTTGAAGTACTATAAAGACAATGTTGATCCGGCGGACATGACTCCATTGAAGAAGCCAACTACGGAGCATGATCCGGCCCTGAAGTTCAAATCGTCAGGAGAAACTAAGCTTGTTGACTTCGTACCTGGCGATTCGTCCAAGCAGTTCAGCATCAGTGCCAACTTGGATCCAAAATAGGAAAGCGCGCTCATCGAGTTCATCCGTGAGAATTGGGACATTTTTGCATGGAAGCCCTCTGACATGCCAGGTGTACCGAGGCAACTCGCTGAGCACACACTTAATGTGGATCCTAAATATAAACCGGTGAAACAGTTCCTCCGCCGGTTTAACGAAGAAAGACGCAAGGCGATTGGAGAAGAGGTAGCCAGGCTCTTAGCAGTTGGCTTTATTGTTGAAGTTTTTCACCCTAAGTGGCTTGCCAATCCAGTGCTGGTCCTCAAGAAAAACGGCACCTGGCACATGTGTGTGCATTACACAGATCTTAATAAGGCTTGTCCAGCAGATCCTTTTGCCCTCCCCCGTATTGATCAAATTATTGATGCTACGGCGGGTTGTGAGCGTTTAAGTTTTTTGGATGCGTATTCTGGCTATCATCAGATCAAAATGGCAGTTAAGGACCAGGAGAAGACAACATTTATAACTCCCTTTGGAGCCTTCTTGTCGTGGAATTTCTCACGGGGGGCTTGCGAGTCGACAGATGCCACAAGGGCTTAGTGTGAGGGTAAGACTGCTGCTGATAGGCCCGGGAGTGGGTATGCGAGTAGCACGCGGTGGTTTACCCAGCTTCGGAGCTCTCCAGAGAGATAATACTCCTACTGCTGCATGTCTGAGTGTATCTGATATGTCTAGTACAAAACGCTCCTGGAGCTGTATCTGAGATCAGTACCGTGGGTATCTGACTTGGTGTATGCCTGCATGAGACATGCTCTAGTGGCCGGCTATGCCCATGGCCTATGGCCGAATGGGCGTGTGTGAGCTCATGCGTGAGTCAGTGTGGATGGATGGGTGTGTGCCTTATATAGGCATGGCTAGCTTAGTATGTAAGCTATGTGGTGGCATGGGAGCAAGGGGGTATGGTGGGGTGTCACGCTTGTCCCCTGGGTCACTTCATAAATAGTGCCAGGGGACAAGTGACACTATACATGATGGCATTAAGGTACAGTCGTCTCGTCCGCGGTATGGCCGCCACGTCGGGGTCTTGTCGGTGTCGGGCTGCAGTCGGCAGCCGGCTAGTTGGCGCAGTCGGCAGCCGGCTGGTTGGCGTAGTCGGCAGCCGGCTGGGGAGAGCAGTCGGACGGGGAGCCGGCAAGAGCGGCCGGACAGTCGGACTGAGGGGCTTTGCTAGCCCCGATGTCTTGAAATATTGTCTTCCCGTCTTTGGGGTATCCGTGTCCAATTACTCCGACAGTAGCCCCCAAGCCTCCAGGCAACTTGGCAAAGTTGGGGGGAGGTTTTTTGGCAAATGTTCATGGAAATGATCATAAAAAAGGACAAGGTTAGTCCACGCAAATATATCATATGCTTTCTTTTAGTAGTGCAAGTTTTATGTGGAGGGTGCCGACTCGGTTTCGTCCGAGGCCCCTTCAATATTTTTCGTGTTCCCTCCACTCTTTGGCTTGTGCTCTTGCTTGCCGGACAGCCGCTCTGCGGGCTGTGGCTGAGAGTGGGCCACGAAGTGGAGTGTACAGTACTCAGAGTCTAGGAGCAGATTCAACCGAGTAGATACTCATAAAAGAAACGACCGGGTCGCCCGAACCGTTTTTCTTCCTGGACGTTTTTCTCGTGGGTGGCCTCCAGCGTTCACTCTTGCTAGTCGGACAGCCGCTCTGCGGTCTGTGACTAAGAGTGAGCCTTTGGTACCACGCACGGTACTAAGCCGTCTGCGGAAACTAACGTCTCAGGCCAAGCGGCCAGCCCCCGGGCCAACTCTGGCTGGCGCCAGGGCGAGCAGTGATGCAACTGTAATAAAAATGCGGAGATAAACCCCGAGCATCGCTCGGGGTTATCCGTGCTTGCGTGGTGCAAAAAATATGTGGGTGAGGAGCTCACATTGATTTTTGTGTAGTCGCGGTCGTCGAAGACAGCCGGCGCGGCTCGACGCTCGCGGAGTGCGTCGGCGCACCCGCTGGGTGCAGCCTTCGAGCCTCCGGTTGCTCGAAGGGGAGTCCTGGCCTGTCAGGCTCGACCAGCCAGGCGGCGAGGCGTCTTGCAGCGCCCCTTTTTTTCTGCCGGCTACTGACAGCCAGACAAAACTCTTCTCTTGTCTGCAATCTTCGCGGGGGCGCGCCAGCGCACCCGCTGGGTGTAGCCCCCGAAATTCAGGCCGACTGCTGAGTAGTCGGGCCGGATCTTCCGGCAACTACCTTGCCTTCTTTCTCGCGGGGGCGCGTCAGCGCACCCGCTGGGTGTAGCCCCCGAGATTCGGGCCGACTGCTGAGCAGTCGGGCCGGATCTTCCGGCAACTACCTTGTCTTCTTTCTCGCGGTGGTGCGTCAGCGCACCCGCTGGGTGTAGCCCCCGAGATTCGGGCCGGCTGCTGAGCAGTCGGGCCGGATCTTCCGGCAACTACCTTGTCTTCTTCTTGCGGTGGCGCGTCAGCACACCCGCTGGGTGTAGCCCCCGAGATTCGGGCCGACTGCTGAGCAGTCGGGCCGGATCTTCCGGCAACTACCTTGTCTTCTTCTTTTTCTTCTTCAGACGGCTGGGCAGGCAGACCCCGACACGGCCGTCGAGCTCTTTGCAGCCGGCCAGGTAGCCAACGGTCGGACGCACATCTGGTAGTCGGACGCAAAAAAAAAAATTGGCAGTCGGCCGGCTGGGAACCCGGCCTGACTTTTCGGGTGGCCGGCTGGGCACCCGGCCACGCCAGCAGTCAGCCACCAGGCAATCGGCCTCTTCTTTATCTCTCTCTTTTTTTTCGGCCGGATGGGCAGCCGGCCTGCTTCTGTACTAGCAGCCGGTCTGGGGCGGGCGTCGGGAGGCGGAGGGAGCCGGAGCCGGCTAGCCGCAGGGCGGTGCTGGGAGGCCGACGCAGGGCCGGACGCGGCCGGGACTTGGGAGGCGCGAGCCGGCGACGCGGATGACACGGCAGCGGGCTCGAGGAGCCGGCAGGGCGGCGAGGGGGTCGGACCCGGCATAGCAACGTGGGAGGAGCCAGACCCGGCAGCCGGCTGGAGCGGAGGCGAGGCGCAGCCGGCGCGCGCGGAGAAGTCGGCATGGTGGCGGAGAACCCGGCCTCTGTCTGTCTGACGTGGAGCCAGCCGGCCGGGTCGAGGCGCGAGCC